>NC_056529.1:35378428-35398766 GCF_019175285.1 Sceloporus undulatus | reverse complement strand
GAAAGGGATGTTGAGGTCCCCCAAGACTAAAAGTCTAGGGGACTCCAACAACAGTTCCGAGACCAGCTGTGTCAGCTCGGTCAGGGAGTCTGTTAGCGCACGGGGTGGCCAGTAGACCAACAAAATCCCCAAACTGTCCCTGTTCTTCAGGGTCAGGTAAATACACTCGATGTAATCTGTCTGACGTAAATGGTTCCTGGTCAAAGAAAGGGTGTTCTTATGGATCAAGGCAACATCCCCCCCCGCCCACCTAACCTGCATTGGTCCTTAACTGAGTACCCAGCTGGGAGGGCCTGAGTCCACACCGCTTCGCTTTCAGGCCCAAGCCAGGTCTCAGTAATGCATGCCAGGTCACAACACTTTTCCTCCAACAAATCATACAAGATATGGGTCTTGTTCTTTACAGACCTGGCATTGCACAGGAACAGAGACAGGGTTTGTGGTACAGTTGGACTGACCCACAGATCTTTTTGGCTAGGAGAGAGGATGGAAGGGGGGATAGATATTACGCATCGATCCCGCCTTCCCTTCCGAAACGACTCCACTCTCCTACCACTATATCTCCCCCTGCCTCACACTACTCTAATAGGAGCTCCATACAACACAGAACAATCCACCATCCCCTCGCCCAGCTGTCTATTATCCATGGCCCAATAATCCCCACACAGCAATGTAACAAAGCTGCAGCAGAGGAAGACAACCCTACACGTCATTCCTCTGCAGAACACACAGCAACTCAGGACCTGCCCCAAGCCTGCCTGCGATGGTGCGCAGTTGTGCAGCTGCGCAGCTGTGAACAAAGTCCGTTGGCTGCCAAGTCCCTGGACAAATGCGCAGCTGCGCAAGTTCTTCGCTGCCCAAGGAGCAGCCCGGCAACAGCAGCAAACAACAGCGTCCCTCAGGACCTTGGAGAGGGCAGGACGAGGAGGTTTACCCACAGGTAGACTTTATGGCGTGCCCCTCTCACCGGCACGCCCCTCCTCGCCTTCCCCTCAGGTGTTCCTGGTCCTTCGGTTAGCTGGAATGCTGCGAACAAAGTCCGTTGGCTGCCAAGTCCCTGGACAAATGCGCAGCTGCGCAAGTTCTTCGCTGCCCAAGGAGCAGCCTGGCAACAGCAGCAAACAACGGCGTCCCTCAGGGCCTTGGAGGGGGCAGGACGAGGAGGTTTACCCACAGGTAGACTTTATGGCGTGCCCCTCTCACCGGCACGCCCCTCCCCGCCTTCCCCTCAGGTGTTCCTGGTCCTTCGGTTAGCCGGAATGCTGCGAACAAAGTCCGTTGGTTGCCAAGTCCCTGGACAAATGCGCAGCTGTGCAAGTTCTTCGCTGCCCAAGGAGCAGCCCGGCAACAGCAGCAAACAACGGCGTCCCTCAGGGCCTTGGAGGGGGCAGGAGGAGGAGGTTTACCCACAGGTAGACTTTATGGCGTGCCCCTCTCACCGGCACGCCCCTCCCCACCTTCCCCTCAGGTGTTCCTGGTCCTTCGGTTAGCCGGAATGCTGCGAACAAAGTCCGTTGGCTGCCAAGTCCCTGGACAAATGCGCAGCTGTGCAAGTTCTTCGCTGCCCAAGGAGCAGCCCGGCAACAGCAGCAAACAACGGCGTCCCTCAGGGCCTTGGAGTGGGCAGGACGAGGAGATTTACCCACAGGTAGACTTTATGGCGTGCCCCTCTCACCGGCACGCCCCTCCCCGCCTTCCCCTCAGGTGTTCCTCGCCCTTCGGTTAGCCGGAATGCTACGAACAGTACAGCACCTCTCACTATGCATTATTGAGGGAATCAGATCCTAACATGTAGATGAAGTGAAGGAGGAGTTTACCTCTTAGAGAAGATGGGATGTCATGTTGAGGAGGAAGCAAACTTGTTTTCTGCTGGTCCAGAGAACAGGACATGGAGCAATTGATGCAAACTACAGGAAAAGAGATTCTACCTCAACATTAGGAGGAACTTCCTGACAGTAAGGGCTGTTAGTGGAACACACTCCTTCCTTGGAGTGTAGTGGAGTCTCCTTCCTTGGAGGTCTTTAAACAGAGACTGGATGGCCATCTGTCTGGGATGCTTTGATTGATTGAGAGTTCCTGCATGGCAGAATGGGGTTGGACTGGATGGCCCTTGTGGTCTCTTCCAACTCTGATTCTATGAGTCTATGATTCTAAGATGCTCTTGGCATTTGTGGAGTTCACAATGGCACAGCTCTCTACAGAGAGCCAGAGGTACACTGGTTACAGCACCAAATGTTGAGCAATGAGGGATGCAAAGGAGAGAGAAGGGGAAGTGGTGGGAGAGGTGGAAAGGGAGAAGCACATTGTTCAGACTATCTTTGTAAACATTTGCAAACAGAATGACTTTATTAGGCATAACGCTACTTATGTCTCACTCATTTTATTTACATTTATAAATGAGAGCAAAGCTGATCATTTAAATATAATCTCTTTTAATTAGTGGCATCACTAGGGTTAGAATCAGTCACTTGGTGCGGTAACTCAAAGTGTCACCCCCCTCCATTCCATGCCATACAGAATTCTTAGCAATGCTTTTTGTACGAATGTTATTGACAATAACTTGCTAATTAGCTTACTTGCTGTTCACTACTATGATCTTTGGAATAGCGGTATATAAATAAAACAAATTATTATTATTATTATTATTATTATTATTATTATTATTATTATTAAATCATAATTTCCATATATACTGAACGTAATGGCAATAACAACTAGGAACATTAAAATTACACCTTCAAACTGCGACATCATATGCACAACCTAAATGTATTTACAGATGCATAGTTTCTTGTGGTTGAAATAAAAATTTGGTAAGGTGTGATGTTTTAAAGGACATTTTTGAAAGAATACATATTTTTATTTTCCCCCCACTGAGCCTGGCCCCACTCACACCATCTCTTCTGTTTAGCCCCAGCATTTTATAGGGACACAAGCAAATGTCACACACCCCTTTTTTGCCAAAAGACAGATGTTTGAGGAGCAATGGTGTCACCCCCATTTTAGGGTGTCACCTGGTGTGGCCCACAGCCCCTGCATCCCCTAGTCTAGTGGCATCCCTGCTTTTAATGTTCATGGGTCTGAACACCCAGCAAAGTACTACCATGCAACTAAACCCAGGACATCTCTGAAAACTATCATTATTGTGGTTCAGGAAACACATAAAGAAAGTATTGTATAATTCCTATTTGGGGGCACCCAAATCAACATGGGATTTAGAGTTTCCAAAGCAAGTCAATATGAGGCCCACAAATTGTTTTATGCTGTGCCAGTTTGTTTTTCTTAAAGGCAAAAGTGGTGAAGGAAAACTGACCCTTGGGACATGCTGTTCATCCAATTCTGGTCAGTCTTTTATTATGCTGCAAATGCTATTAGCTCTGAAACAATTCACGGTAAATGACATAATCTTAAGAGACAACTCTAATTATATTCTTAATCAGAAATTGAATAGCATAACTAAAGGCAAAAGACAGAGCACAGAGAGAAAGGTACATCAGGTCTTCAGGGGTTTTTGTTGTGGTTTGGTAGATGCGTGGGGATGGTTTTACCCTAAAGCTAGGGGTTGTAAACTGTATGCAGGTAAATATTGTACTTGTTCTAGATTAGATCAGCTTTCAGATGGAACTGTCTTTATTTGATATCATATGGATTTGGTCCCTAATCTTATATCAAACAATTCCACAACACAAGGTAGATGGACATCTCTTCCACAGTAACTGAAATTCCAGCTTGGAGGCTTATATCTCCTTATTCTGTGCTGAATTTCCCCTATTCTGTCCTCTGCTCCATTATCCTCAGGTTGAGCACCCTTTGCCTTTTCTGAGAAGACTGGACCTGTTTGCTTGCTCAGTTGACAGTGGTTCCTGAAGCATTGTCCTACTCTCCCATCCTCTGTTTTGTTAGTAAGATTGTACTTTGGTAACATGTAGGCAATTTGGGATACAGCCAGCTCTTCATATCCGGGAAGGGGGGGGGGTCCCACAGACAGCACAAACTGCGAGATCTCAAGTCCCATTCTTCCCAACACATCGGCACAACATGGGCATGGCCGCATTGGTGGGTTGGGGCCATTTGCGGATGCTCCAATCTGTCAATGGAAAACCTGAGGAAGAGGACAGCTGGCTGTATTTATGTGCAATTCATTGTTGTCCTCACAACATTTGGGACTTTTGGTTGGCATGGTCCTGATTTGGGGCACCAATTACTGATAGTTCTTAGGCATATTAAGAGGGAGGGAATTGATATTTCCCGGGTGGAGGTGCATGATTTTCCAGCATCCCCTGGTAGCAGGGGGATCATACTGGGCTTTTGCCCAGAGAAATCTGTTCCGATCATCCCAAAGGTTCTAGCATCAGGCTGAAGGGTCAAGCTTATCATTCACCAGGAGCGTTGGTTGATGCCTGGATCCAGACCCTGGTGTGTGCCAACCCTATCTACAGATATAATCAATAAAAATTGTGGCCTGCCTTTTCCACCTACAACATGTGTGTATTTTCATTGAACATGCTCCTGAACACACACAAATTACTTTACTTCAACAAGCCTAAATGCCCTTCATGAACATGGTTCAGATATTTTTTCCCCTTTTAACTGCTGTGAATAACAGGTCTATCACAAACCCTTGAGGAACTAGGGATCAGAAAATAGAAATTGAATCTCCGCTCACTGGAGTGGCACAACAGCAACAGTGAAAAGCAGATAAAGCAAAAGAAGATTATAGACTATATAAAGACAGTGGGACCAATCTTAAGTTTGCAGGGAATAAAATGGTTTCTGAAACCTAAAAAATAGCACCCAACCAGTCCTGAAACTTTCACTAATGCTTTCCTGTTTCCCACATGCTTTACTAGGATAAAAGTTTTATCAGAACAACAGTTTGCTGTTGTTGTTCATGCCTCATGTGGCAGCTATATGTGAATGAATAAGATGAGGAATATTTACTCTCCATTGAAATTCTGCTGCCTTCTTTAGCCCCCAAATGTCTAGCATTGCAGTAACTTAAGCCATCACTTCAGCTATCCAAGAGTAAGTATATGATAAAGCTAGCCAGTGAATGTGAACATAGCAAACATGAGAGTTCACAGTGTCATTGTCTTACATTGCAAACCCAAATCCATGCCTACTGTCCTGAACAAACAAGGAGGAACACCAAAAATTGTAAACTGTACATACAAATACTTCAGGTTTGTTATCACATCAGCTACTGTGTTGCTGAGGCCTTGTAATGGGGTGTTTTTTGAGCATCAGTAGCACTCTGGTACATAAAAAATGTTTCTTGTCTGTATCAGATAGTCTTTAGTTACAACACAGTACAATGGAGATTATATGTAACTAACTGTAAAATGAAGTTTGTTATTGTTATTTTGTGCAAATCTACAGCGCAATATAATTAAAGCATAATAATAATAATAATAATAATAATAATAATAATAATATTTTCTGTTAATCCCTTCAAATTACAGTGAAACTATGAGAGAGAGACCTCCAATAGCCCTAATCCTCAAAAGCTCTGTTCAGGTCCTAGAAACCCAAGACCATGGCTTCTTTGATTGTATCAATCCATCTATAATGTGATCTTTCTTTTATCCTACTGCCTTCCACTCTTCCTAGCATTATATTATTTTTCAATTAATCATGTTGTCTCGTGATATTGCCAAAATATGTTAGCCTGAATTAACCACATTACCACACTACACTCTTTGCATTTTGGGGTTTGTAGTTCAGTGAGGCTTAAGAACTCTCTGGCTGAGAATTCTAAATGCTCCTCCTTAAACTACAAATCCCAGAATGCAACAGGAGGTGGCCAGAGCAGTTAAAGTGGAATAGCAGTGCTATATAATCTAGTTAGTCATTTTGGCTTCTAAGGAGAGTTCAGGTTGATTTCCTCCAGGACTCATTTATTTGTCTTTTTGGAAATCCCTGGTATCCATAGAATTCTACAGCTCCACATTTCAAATTAGTTGATTCTCTTCCTACATCTGACTTCAGTATTCAATTTAGTCTTTACTCTTTAGTTCCTTCATAGCTGCCTTTCCAAATCCGAAGTGCTCTTTTGATTTCATATCTACAGTCTCAAGACATGATTTCTTGTTATGCATAGGCAACTGCAATATAAAACTAGGAAGCAGAACAGAACCAAAAACTGCAGGAAAAATTGGACTAGGATCAATAAATGAAGCAGTAGAGGGACTGATAAGAGTTTTTGCAAAGTCAAAAATGTATTAACTGCAAATATCTTCTTCATATAATCAGAGAAGAGACTGTACATATGAACACCGCTGGATGGCCAATACAAATACACTTCATAATTGGAAACAGAAGATGGAGAAACTCTATACACATGGTAAAAACAAGACCAGGCACAGAGTGAGGCACAGACCATGAATATTCATATCAAAAATTAGAATAAAGCTGAAGAACAAAAAACCCTGAATCAACATGTTGAAATATAATCTGAAGAACATCCTAGAAGAATATAGAGATAAAATGAAAAATAGATTTGCACTATTAAACCTAATGGATTGGGAAGCAGAAGAACTATGGACAGAAATGAAGGAATGCAGAAAGACACTATCCAAAAGAAGGAGAATAAATAATGGGTGATAGACAAAGCGGTTTAAAGAGTAAAGGAAAGGAGAGCATCAAAAGAAAGGGGAGACAGGACCAGAAACAGAAGCATGAATGCAACTGTTCAATAACAAGTTCACAGGAATATAGAGAATTACTACAATAATCAATGTAGAAGAAAACAAGCCAACAATAAAAAAAGGAAAAAAACAAGTGACCTCTTTCACAAGATCCATGAAATCAAAGAGAAATTTAAACCAAGAGTAGGGATGCTTTATAATCAGCAGATAAACATAATACACAGCCAACAGAAAATAAAAAGACAATGAAGTAATACATAGAAGAGCTATATAATAGAAATAAAAGGATGAATGATACAAAGAAAGAAGAATCATACAAAGATGAAATCCAAATTCTGGAAAGTGAAATGAAAGCTGCACTCAATGCAACTGGGAAGAAAAATATAATCAGGAACAGATGCCAAGTCAATAGAACTGCTATAATGTACAGAGACAGAATCAGCTTTAGTTCTAACTAAAATCTGCCTTCAAGTATAGAAAACAAAACAAGGGCCCACAGATTGGAAAAGATTAGTATACATTCCCATCCCCCATATAGCCCTGTTTAAATATTTGAAGGGATGTCATATTGAGGAAGGGAAAAGCTTGTTTTCTGCTGTTCCAGAGAACAAGACCCAGAACAATGGATGCAAGCTACAGGAAAAAAGGTTCCAGCTCAACAGGCCTCGCCTGGAAGACAAAGAGCCCTCCTTCCGACCACCATCTTGAGGGGGAGAGAGGCAGGCCAGCAACAACAGGCCCCGCCTGAAGGACAAAGAGCCCTCCTTCCGACCACCATCTTGAGGGGGAGAGAGGCCGGCTGGCGGCAACAAGCCTCAACTGATGGCTTTGACTGCTATGTACATGGTTTTTGAGGATTTTTGTTGAATTGTATGAGATCGCTGATGTCACTGTTGATGTATTGTTTTGCTTTGTGCTATAGCATGTGACATGTAGCTTGTATGTTGTGAACCGCTTTGATCTGGAGGAAAAGCAGTACACAAAAAATATTATTATTATTATTATTAACAAAGACCCCTACCGCATATGGAGTGAGAAATTCCAGGGGTGCAATGTGCGTACAGGAAAGGAAGAGGCACTAGGGATCACACTGCAAACATATGCTGGTTAATGGATTGCAACAGAGAATTCCAGAAGAAAATCAGCATGCGTTTTATAGACTACAGCCATGATGGCGAACCTATGGTACATGTTTCAGAGATGGCACGCAAAGCCATTTCCCCTGGCATGCATGCCTGTTCCTCCTTCTTCCTGAGGGCACTCGGCTCCTAAAAAATTTGCCATCACTGGACTACACCAAAGCTTTTGATTGCTTAGACCATGAAAAACTATGAACTGATTTTAATAAAATGGGTACACATTTACTTTTGAGCATCCTGACATACTTGTACTCAGGACAGGAGGCTACTGTTAGAATGGAATATGAAGAAACATGATGGTTCCCAATTGGAAAGGGGATCAGACTAAGCTGCATTCTCTTGTCCTATCTGTTCAACCTGTATGCAGAAAACATCATACACAGAGCAGGTTTAGACTCGGGAGAAAGGAGAAGGGAAGACTGGAGGAAGGAATATCAATGATCTAAAATATGCAGATGAGACATAACACCAGCAGAAAACAACAAAGACTTGGAGCAATTGCTAAAGAAAGCTAAAGAATAAAGTGCCAAGGCAGGCTTACTGTTGTACATTAAGAAAACAAAAATAATGATGATGGAGGATTTGCATAACTTCAATCTCCATAACAAGGAAGCTGAAAGAGTTAAAGATTTCCCACAAGTGTGAGCGTCCAGACATAGGACATGTGCACCACTTTGGCTTAGTAACAGATGAGCACTGTCCCTACAGTCAGTTACGACAAGACATTCAGGTCAAGGGACTACCTTTACCTTTTGCTCATAAACGAGAAAGTGTGCATTTTTCAAACACCATTGTGTAGAAATTACACTATGGATTGATTTGTTCCCGCTATCATTCTTGCAGACAGTGCCAAAACAAGGCTACAGGTGAGTTTCTCACAAATATGGCATCCCTTTGGTCCCATTTAGACACAGAAGACTTCCTCCTGAAAATAGAGCAGGGATGGGGAATATGTAACCCCCCACATGTTGTTGGACGGCTGCTTCTACTGGTCCTTGCTATCGGCAAGGCAATGGTGAGGGATTATGGGAGCTGCAGTACAGCAACATCTGGAGGATTGTATCTTCTGCAGAGCTGGAATAGAGGATATATTGCACGTCTAAAAGCAGTTTCTACAGTCGGCTCATAGACAATATCCTGAAACCTTTTTCTTGGTAAAGAGATTTCAGCATTAGTTTTTTGTGGGTTTTCGGGTTATGTGGCCATGTTCTAGAAGATTTTATTCCTGACGTTTCGCCAGCATCTGTGTCGGGCATTCTCCAAAGATGCCAGCCACAGATGCTGGTGAAACATCAGGAATAAACTCTTCTAGAACATGGCCACATAGCCCGAAAAGCCCACAAAAAAACTAAGGATGGTGGCCATGAAAGCCTTCGACTTCACAGTTTTCAGCATGATTTTTAGTGTGTGTGTGTGTGTGTGTGTGTGTGAGAGAGAGAGAGAGAGAGAGAGAGAGAGAGAGAGAGAGAGAGAGAGATGATATACAGAACATCCAAGTAACATCACCGAAAACTAGGGCAAGGAGAACTTTCTCTGTTGCTATGGTGATGACTGCTGTAAAACTCTTTAGGTAGACTGAAGTGCAGAAGAACAAAAGCCTCTCAGAAAGTCATCAGGGATTTCACAGTATGGATGTGGGTTACCTCAGCTGATCTGGAGGAGGAAACACTTGCAAACTATATCCCATGGCAAATAATACTCTAGAACATTAACACGCTTTGTATTGTGTTATCTCTCCTCATCCAAACTGTTTCAGTGACAAAGGGGGTGTGAAAAGGCAGCGCACGCTCACTTGGAAGCTCCCAAGGAATGTGGTGATGGCCCCCTCCGGAGCTTGTTAAAGTACACTTTAAACATGCATTGCTGTATTGATAGTTTATTCTTGTTGCTTCCTCCAATGCATTTGCTTAGATTTATCTACAGATTGCTATGCTTTGTTCTGAGATCAATTTCTCCTCTTCTAGGCGTCTGTTTCTTTGCTCTCTTTATTTGAGAAGGACTTCTCTTTGGGGTCCCATCTGTAATGATGCATGGCACTGTTACCCCACGGATAATCACTATTAGAGGCTCCGGTAGCAAGCAGTTTAAATTACTTTGTTCATCTACTTTTCAATAGTGCGATGGATTTTTTGATATAATAAAAAGAAATGCTTCCTTCTGCTTTGTTACAAGCATTTAGAGTTATGATTCCTTTTCTTACCATAAGCCAACACTGTAGCTAAATGCACTCTGATAGAATAAATGCCAAATATTCTTATGGGTTATGCTCCCAGAGACTGTGCCAGAGCAAACCTTTTTTGGGGGGAAGGGGGGACTTATTTTTAAAAAGGCTGTTGGAATTGGAATAAGCCTGGAAAAAGTGTTAACTTCCAAAATAGGCTGGAATTAAATGAGAGAGATCAGGAAAGCAGAAATTGATATGCTTTGAACCCCAAGCTATGGCCACACATAGAACTGAGACCCATGTGGAAGAGAGATAATTATGGAAACCTTGAAATCTGCGCAACCAATTCACGATGATGAGAACATTATGAGATGAGAGACACCTCAAGGCTTACAACCCAAAGCTTGGAGGAAGCTTATTTTATACATGTGAAAAATGAGAAATGTCTTTAAAATATCACCAAGAATGGCAAAGGCTTCCCGTCCACCATTCAGGAGGTAGTGCCAAATGGAATGTGAGGCTTAGTTTGTCTCAAGTAAGAGATTTAATGGGGGTGAGTTACATTCTTAAAAGCTTCTTACCAGCTCTTTGGTAGCTGTGAAATGCTGTCATATAGATGAGAGAACAATTTGTTTTCTTTTGTTCCAGAGAGTAGGGACCAAATCAACAGGCTCAACTTACAGGAATGGGGATGTTCACTTAACGTCTCTTCCTGATGGCACAAGAGTCCCAGACGGCCTCTGAAAGTAATAGATTCCCCTCCATTATTGATCTTTAAGCATAGGCTGAATTGCCACCTATCATATTTTCTAGATCAGGAGGCAGCTAGACTAGTTTACCTTTCAGTTATCTTCAAACTCTTGTGGTTCCAACATCTACAAGCAACAGGTGTGAAGTACTTTGTTGTTGTTGTTAACTGCCTTCACATTAATCTCGAGCCATGGTAAGCCTGCTGATGAGACATCTCTACTGCTCTGCCCAAATCCTGCATATACATGCAAGTTTATCGCACCGGGATGGATTGGGAACAGAATGAAAGGGGTGGGAATGAGTGCGGAGCAAGTGGGGGATGCATTTTACCACACACAAAAGTCCCAATTCCGTTCTGTTCTCCATCAGTCCTACAGGAAGCAATTTTTGAGAACAGTTACTGAACACCAGAGAGTGCTACACAACATTTTTATCAACGACTTGGATGAAAGAATAGAAGGCATGCTTCTCAAATTGGCAGATGACACCAAATTAGGAGTAGCTAATACCCCAGAGGAGAGGATCAAAATTCAGAATAACCTTAATAGATTAGAAAGCTGGGCTAAAACTAACAAAATCAATTTCAACAGGGAGAAATATAAAGTATTGCACTTAGGCAGAAAAAAATGAAATGCATAGATATACGATGAGGAACACCTGGCTTAACAAGACTACATGTGAAAGGGATCTAGGAGTCCTAGTAGACAAGTTGAACGTAAGTCAACAGTGTGGTGCAGCAGCTAAAAGGGCCAATGTGATTCAAGGCTGCATCAATAGACGTATAGTGTTTAGGGAGTGAAACAGACAGGCAGATGAGGACAGCTTCTGGCCATTCTGAGGGTGTGTGGTTTAGACAACGCATGAGGCAGCCCAAAACCAGATCAAAAGGAGCAGATCTTTTTTGCTCCTTGCAGCAGTCCATTTGGGGCCACGGCATGTGTTCACCATGGCCCTGGGGTGATTTGGGCTGGGAGCGACTTCTGGTTGCTCCTTCCTGCCCATCTGTTTCACCACTAGAGCAAGGGAAGTAATAGTGCCAGTCTATTCTGCTTTGGTCAGGCCCCATCTGGAATATTGTGTTCAGTTCTGGGCACCACAATTCAAAAAGGATATTGAGAAGCTGGAGTATGTCCAAAGGAGGGGCGACCAAAATGGTGAAAGGTCTGGAAAACATGACCTATGAGGAGTGTCTTAGGAGATTTGTGCACTGGCTTTTATGACGTAAATGCAGAGATGGATTCTATTGTACTGCCTGGGGACAGAGCTGTGTAATAGTCCTTGTGCATTTACATCTCGCGCCTAATGCGGGAATAAAAGCTAGTGCACTAATCTCCTTTGGGAGCTAGGTATGGTTAGCCTAGAGGGATATGATAGCTCTGTTCAAATATTTGAAGGGGTATCATAATGAGGATGGAGCAAGCTTGTTTTCTGTTGCTCCAGAGACTAAGACACGGAGTAATAGATTCAAGCTACAGAAAAAGAGATTCCACCTAAACATTAAGAGGAACTTCTTGACAGTAAGAGCTGTTCAACAGTAGAAGATATTCCCTCAGAGAGTGGTGGAGTCTCCTTTTTGGAGGTCTTTAAACTGATGGCTGATGGCTGATGGCCATCTGTCAGGGGTGCCTTGATTGTGAGTTCCTGCATGGCAGAATGGGGATGGACTGGATAGTCCTTGTAGTCTCTTCCAACTCTGATTTTATGATTCTATCTCTCCTTTCTGAGTGTGTGGTCATCTGTTCTAAAAAGGCATCATTTAATTCCTCAGTATGACTTGGGGAGGTTTGTAGTAGACTGTCATTAATACATCCCTGTTGTTTCCTTCCCCTTCAATTTTTATCCAGATGCTTTCCACCTGGCTTCCAGGATTTGAGTTGTGGATCTCTTCTCATACATAAAGAGAACCACAACCAAAGGGGCATGAAGCCCAGAGCTTGGAAGACTCAGTGGCCTTCCTAGATGATGGTCCAAGAAAGCTCTGATAGAGAGTATCAGTAGGACAAATGATCTAGAGGTGATTGCAGGTGGTGGTGCGATTAAATAACATTGAACAGTAGACTTTCTGCTCTTCCCGTGTGTTTAAAATGTGACATGTCAGCCCTGTCTTGTGGCATTTGGAGGCCTTTCTGCTCATTCAGCTGACTGGGGCCTTGGATGTCTATCTTAAAGTCCTGCCCTGATGGCACCACTAAGTGCACCAAAAGATGAAGAAACTTGCTTTTCAATCAACAATAACTCCAGGAGAATTGGGTGGTGATGCTGCTAAATTTAAAGTATTGCACAAGCCTGAACATACTTTAGAGAAATACTACTGCCCAGACATCCACAATGCACTTCCCCAAGATTCCTTTACTATTTCCAAAGATAACTGTGGAACTGTGTGGATGTTATTTTATTATTATTTTTTTTAAATCATTGAAAGCTTGAAGAACTTTAAAGTCATATAGAGACTTCCTGCTGTGGAACATTTCAAGACTGAACTATTTTTCCTCTTTCTTTCCCTGGATGTCTTCCAAAGTCTGAAAGCTATTAATATATCCCACTACTTCGGAGGTTGCAAATAATCTCCCCAAATAGAACTGCTCATCATGTGGAATAGTGACTCTGAGAATTTGTTGAAGCGAGTTACCCAAACTGCTTACTCTTTAGCTATCCATTGAGATTTCTAAATAAGTCCTTGGCAAGTGCATTTTTTTTAGCCCGCAGACTACAACTCGTTTAGTTCAGGTCCAGAATAATGCCCACTAGTGTTCCACTGCAGCAAACAGGTCCACATTACTGTGTAGGCAAAGCTAGGACCAGCCCCACATCCTGGAATACATTACATCCCGCTAAAATAGACTGTAAAATTTGTGTTTATCCT
Source organism: Sceloporus undulatus (assembly GCF_019175285.1). Lineage (NCBI taxonomy): Eukaryota > Metazoa > Chordata > Lepidosauria > Squamata > Phrynosomatidae > Sceloporus > Sceloporus undulatus. The sequence goes on along the minus strand of NC_056529.1, from coordinate 35,385,203 downwards.
ATGGCACTCCATACTAGGAATGGGGGGAAAATCTGTAACAGGGAAGGGACCATGCTGTACCTGTTTGGTACAGGTACAGAGAGACGCAGCACAGGGAAAACTGTGCTGCCTCTCTCTAGGAATATCTAGATCCTCCAGGGCAACTCTGTAGTCACCTTTAACCAAAAGTCACACTGAAGGTCCCAGAGATTCCTAGAGAGAATATTTCACTAGGCATTTGTAGCTCCTCCAGTGCAACTCTATGGTCAATGTCTGGACCTAGAGATTCCTGGAGAGATGTTTTCAGAGGCAAAACTTGGTGTTTTTGTTGTTTGCAGTTTTTCCACATTCACGGGGGTCCTGTGCTCCTAACCCTGGTGAATGTTGAGGGACAAGTGTACATTTTAGGTATCCAAAGAAAAAATGAAAACACAGCAAATGTAACAATAGACGTTATCAGACAAGGGAAATTGGAAGTATAATCCAATGGCAATCCAAACGCAATCATGGGGTTTAACATTATTGCGTGATAGACTACAACACGCAATTTCAGGCAATGGCAAGCTATTTTCGGGCAATGGGAAGTCAGTTCGAACGCAATTCGAATTCACATAAATTTGCTGAACTAGCGAATTCACGTGAATGCGTTCTGGCCCCACTTTCTTTTCATTCGAAATTAAGAGAAATTCCTCCCATGTGATAAACTCCAGTGTAATTTTCATTGTTTCACTCTATGCAATGTTAGAAATTTTGAGAAAAAAGGTAAATTTTAAATACATGTAGGTCCCTTTCTTTATCTTTAAGCAAATTGTTTAATTTCGTTACCTTTTGTTTTTTTATCTCTTTGAACTCTTATATTACATTGTGAAAAGAAACCCCTAATCACTGCTTTACCTGCATCCCAAACTGTTGATAACTGGACCTCTTTGTCCTTGTTTTCTTTCAGGAATTGTTGAAACATTAATTTAAATTCTTCCACAATTTCCCCATCTTTCAGTAAGTCTTCATTTAGGTACCAATTGTTGATTATTTTATTTTCGTTCAAATTTAAGACTATAGGATTGTGGTCTGAAATAGTTCTATTGAGTACTTCCATTTTCTTAATTTCCTTTAATAAATTATGTGATACTAGGAACATATCCAATCTCGATAACGATTGGTGCCTGTCTGAGAAAAAGGTAAAACAATTCTCTTTAGGATATAAATGTCTCCATACCTCAGTCAGACTACAGTTTTCTAATAATGCAAAGAATTTTTTTGGTAGTTTCCCTTGTGTATCTTTAATAGATTTGCCTGAGGATCTATCTACTTTAGGTTGGACAACTCCATTAAAATCTCCCATCAGAACCACATTCTCATAATCCAATTCCATTATTAACCTTTGTATATTTTTTATAAAAATCACCCTTATTATCTTGAGGACCATAGATACCTAACAAGAGACATCTCTTTCCTTTCCAGCAAATTTCTACTCCTAAATAACGACCGTCTTTATCATTGAGAATTTCTTTGGATTCAATGTGGTTTTTAATATAGAGGATGACTCCTCTTTTACTTTGCTTGATTGAGGAAATATACTCTTTACCTAATTTTTTATTTTTAATTAATCTTAAGTCTTTGGTTCTGATGTGCGATTCTTGGAGACAGATGATACAGTGGTACCCCGGGATACGAAAGCACCGCGTTACGAAATTTCCGGGATACGAAAAAATTCTATAGGAAAAAACTGTTCCGGGTTACGTTTTTTTTTTCGGCTTACGAAAAAAAATTTTGGTGCTTTTCGGCGCTTTTTCGCACCAAATCGCGGCTTCCAGCACTAGCGCCTATGGCTTTTTCGGCTTGCGAAAGATTTCGGGTTATGAAGGGCGCCGCGGAACGGATTATTTTCGTAACCCGGGGTACCACTGTATCTGATTGGTTTCTTTCTAAGAAAAGGCTTTCTTTCTTTTTTGGGGTGAATTTAGACCTTCAACGTTCCAAGATATACAGTCAGCCCTTCTTATACACGGATTTTTTATACACGGATTTAAGTATACACGGTTTGAAAATGTTCCAAAAAAGTATAAAATTACCTTGATTTTCCATTTTTTATAAGGGACACCATTTTGCTATATCATTATATGTAATGGGACTTGAGCATACACGGATTTTGTTATACACGGGGGATCTTGGAACCAAACTCCAGCGTATAACAAGGGTCCACTGTAATCTTCATTATTTACAACGTTAGTCTGATACCGCGGTTGGTGCTGCTTCAATAAAACAATATAATACAAAAAGAGAAAAAATTCAAGATTTTATTTAATAGAACATCTTCATAAATAGTATGAATGATGGACACGGAGGTAGTATCAATAATTGTAAATATTTAAATCACGGTCTGATATTCTAACTGATCTATTAGAATTTATCAATTAGTACAGACAATTTCAATTTAATTGTAATATAGTCATAATCTCATCAAAAACAATTATATACAATTAGATGCAGTTCAATATAAATTGTTATAGATTAATACTAATTAGTACAAATTAATACAGATTAATACAGATTGGTACAAATTGCTGGGGAGGTAGGATTTAGATGTGTTTCCCACTTAGGCAACTGCTCATTAATTTCATTCCTTTATTGTTCCCCCTCCTTCCCCCGCCTCATCTCCCCCTCCTTTCTCCAGATCTTTTTGGATTTCCTTTAGAAAATCTCTGGCTTTCTCCACTGAATTGATTCTGATTTTTTTCTGTTTCCAAGAAACCTGCACTCCTTCAATCTCTTCCCATTTTAAAAAAATACCATATCTCTTCAAGTTATCAGTCAAAAAATTGTAATTCTTTCTCCTACGTAAAATCTTCCTGGGGATGTCTTTTAGAATCAGAATTTCTTTGTCATCAACTATAAGTTTTGCTTTATAGCTTTGTTGTAGAATAAGGTCCCTTGTTTGCTTCCGCACGAAGTATACAACAACGTCTCTGGGTAATTTCTTTTGTTTGGCTACATGAGAGTTGATTCTGTAGATATGGTCCAGCTCCCAGGGAAATTGGGCTTTGGGTTCTTCGATAAATTTTGCAAGAATCGGGGCTAATTCAACATAGAGATTCTCATTGGGTTTTTTGATCAAGCCTCTCAATTTAAGACAATTTTCTCTTTGTTTCACTTGTAGTCTAAGGATTTGTTCTTGCTCTTCTAAAACTTCACTCTTTACTTCTGATATTTTTATCTCCATCTTCCCTGTGTGAGTTTCTAAATTCTTCAGCCTCTTCCTTCCTCCGTCATTTTATCCAGACATTTTCTCATTTCACACATCTCCACCTTGAATTCTTGTTTAATTTTTTCGCTTGATTTGAAGATATTCGCATTTGTCTCTGCCAGTAATCTTTTCATTTCTTCAAACATAGTCTCAAATGAATCTATATTTTTGGAAGAGTTTTCAATCGATGGTCTCCGATGATTTGATGAAATTCCTTGACTTGATGCCAAGGCTTTGCGAGTTCCTGACACCATCTTGGCAAATAAAAAGATAACAAAAGTAGAAATATCAACTAGAGCTAAATTGGATTCCACCCCAACTTTGATGTTAGCCTTAATATAGAAGTAATTTACTAGCTATTATATAGAAGGTTTACTACGTAGCTCTAATCAATTTTATATAATTAGTTGTTAGTACAAGACAGTTTCTTGTTGTCAAATATACCACTGTTAACCTAAAGTGTGTTTAGTTATAGTGATCCAATTGAGAATCTTATTCAAGTAACATTAACTGAGAGAATAAGTCTATTTTATAAAAGATGATTTGAATTTCTTGGTAAATTATCAAAGAGTTGTTGTAGTGCTCTGAACCAAATTCAATTAAGGGATTATGTCAGTCAGGTCCTTCAATTGATTGTTCTATTTGTGTGAGATATAGGTCTGTAAATCAAATGATTAAATTCAATTCCTAGTGGTTCAATATAACTCCAGCCAAAGATAAAGAAAGGGGAAGGAGAAATATGTGTGTATATATAGTTATAATTAAAACCAGGGGTCAATACCTATAGTTTAAAGTATGAGAATTAACTTAATCAGTCCAGAAATTGTTTACTTGATATAATATAAACAACAATTAAGGGCTTAATTATTTAAGCCTAAATCTTTCTATACAGCATTTTCCCTTACCTCCCCACCTTTCTATCAGATTTCTCTACATTTGTTTCCCTTCAGTGTGTTTTACTTCTTAAACCTCAAGTTCCAGTAGATACAAATGGTAAGTGTTACAATTAGTCGCAATTAATTACTTTGTTACACTAAGTCAAATAGTAAGTAGAGACCAAATCTCTTGAACTTAGTAACTAAGTACTTATGCTACACAATTCATTAATTTAAATATCCCCAATTGACAATAAAGGTTTCACAAGCAGATTATACAATTAGCAGCAGAGGAAGGTTTATCAATTTCCTTTGCTTTAACTTTTACCCCCCCCCCCAAATCCCAGTCCAAACTTACAAAGTCAAGTGTTGTAATCGTGTGTGGGCGCCATTTCTTGTTCCTTCCCTTTCGTTCCTTGAACCACGTTTTCCCTCAAGAATTCTTTTTTCCAATATTGTCCAACTAATGTCCAGATATATTTTGTCAAATTAAAAGTCACCAATTATTTCTCCTTTAGTTTCCCTCCTTGGCTTGATATAAATAGTTTTCTTCCGAACTTAAAGTTCAGTTTGCTTTAGGAGTTTATGGTTTTATAGCTTTCTCCTTCTTCTCTTCATCCACGCCAGCTTCCCCTCTTCTCCTGGGTGATTCAGCCTCTTAGCTTGCGCATGAACTCCTTAGCTTCCCTTCAGCACCTGTGAAATAACAAAAGAAAAAGAAAATGGGAGGCAAGGGAGGGAGGAGAAGAGAGAGGGGAAAAAGAGAAATAAAGGGAAGAGGAGAGCAATGCGAAGTAACTCCAACTTGGATGAAGTTGTTTGTTTTCCAATGGTCAGAGACTCCACTTCTTGGGTAAACTTTCTGAAGACTGGCTATTCATCAGTTTTGTATAAAGCCTCAAGCTATTAGGGCTGGATCCTCCTGCAGAAAGTACTGTTTAAGATAGGTTTTTTTTCTTCCTTAGTTAACTTTCTTTAGTTTGGTGTAAAGTGGCGGCGGCACCTCTGCCTTCAAGCTGCGGCTTGAGGCACCTCCGCTCGCGGATGTGGCCGCTCGAGCCCCCGCGCTCTTCCCGGCTCTCTTCAGCTCCCAGACGCTGAGCCGAAAGGGCCGTTTTTCTTCCTCGTTTGGGGGATTTGGGGTTTTTTGCCGAGCCCCTCTGACCCCCTCTTCTTGGAGGGATTCTTCTGGGTAGAGGTACCTTACCCCACCTACCCCCGTCCCCACGAGCTGTTAGCGTCCTCCGGAGCCTTTCCTAGAGGAGGCTATTCACGCCGCCATTACCACCGGAAGTCCGTCAGTTGACTCAGTTTTTTGGGGTCAATTTTTTTACTAAAATTTCTAGACTTATACATAGAATCATAGAACACAGAATAATAGAGTTGGAAGAGACGGCAAGGGCCATCCAGTCCAGCCCCATTCTGCCATGCAGGAAATCCAAATCAAAGCATCCCCGAGAGATGGCCATCCAGCCTCTGTTTAAAGATCTCCAAGGAGGGAGACTCGACTACACTCCAAGGAAGGAGTGTGTTCCACTGTTGGACAGCCCTTACTCTCAGGAAGTTCCTCCTAATGTTGAGGTGGAATCTCTTTTGCTGTACATGAGTACAGTATATACAGTAACCTTCATTAGAAATTAATCAGAGAATTGTGAACAGAAGCTGGATGGTCCCTATTAGATTTCCTGCATTCACAGGGGGTTGGATTCTGAAAAAACCCTTCTCTCGACTCCTCCTCTTTGTCTAGCTATCGTCCGATTTCTCTTCTTCCCTTTCTTTCTAAGGTTTTGGAATGGGTTGTTTATTCTCGCTGTCTTGAGTTTCTTGAAGCCAACTCCATTCTTGATCCCTTTCAGTCTGGTTTCTGCCCAAGGCATTCCACAGAGACAGCTCTCACTAAGATCTCAAATGACCTTTTATGGGCCAAGGCTAATGGCCTTTACTCTGTTCTCATCCTTCTTGATTTGTCTGCAGCCTTTGACACCGTTGATCACTGTCTCCTAGTTGACATACTCTCTGACCTTGGTTTCTCAGACTCTGTTCTCGACTGGTTTAGATCTTATTTGTCTGGCAGATCTTTTGCAGTAGTTGCAGGTGGACAGACTTCATCCTCTGTTCCCTTATCTGTGGGTGTTCCTCAGGGCTCTGTTCTGGGTCCCCTTCTGTTTTCTCTCTACACACTGTCCTTAGGTAAACTCATTAGTTCTTTTGGTTTTTCCTACCATCTGTACGCTGATGACACCCAGTTGTATCTTTCCACCCCTGATCTTTCTCCAAGGCTTGAACAGCAAGTTTCATCTTGTCTCGCAGCTGTCTTGCAGTGGATGCGCCATCGGCATTTGAAGCTCAACATGTCCAAGATGGAGCTTCTTGTCTTTCCTCCTAAGCACACCCTTCAACACTCCTTTTTTGTCTCTGTGGACAACACTTCTATTCAACCAGTCCAGCAAGCCCGCAATCTTGGTTTTATCTTTGATTCTTCTCTGTCGTGTATCCTTCAGATCCAGACCACAGCCAAGGCTTGTAGATTCCTTTTGTACAACATTGCCAAAATCCGACCATATCTCTCTGCCTCTACTGCCAAGATCCTGGTCCATGCCCTAGTGGTCTCACGACTCGATTACTGTAACGTCCTCCTGGCTGGGCTTCCTCTTTCTCACCTCCGTCCTCTAATCTC
>NC_056529.1:35299299-35368428 GCF_019175285.1 Sceloporus undulatus | reverse complement strand
TTTTCCACCTCATCCTTCCCCTCTTCCTCCCCTTTTTCTTCCTCTGTACTTCCTCTTCTTCCTCCTCCTCCTTTCCCCCTCTTCCTCCTCCTCTTCTTCCTCCTTTTCTTCTCCTCTTCCGCCTCCTCTGCTTCTTCCACTCTTCCTCCTCTTCTGGTTTGACCAGAAAGGGAAGCACATTTCTGCCATCTGTCTAGGAATAATGCCAAATGTCCTCCATTTTTATCATGCCTAAGAATCATGCATGTATATGAATTTTTTTTAAAAAAAAACATCATTTTTGTGTGTCCTCCATTTTTAAAAAATGTGTCCTCCATTTGAAAATTTTGTCCTACGTTTGTCCTACATTTGTCCCAGTTCGGAGGTCCTGACTTATGGCAACCCTACATGTGTGATAATATTTATGCATAAACGATGCGATCCCAGAATGGTTCTGAAGGAAAAGATAGAGAGCAATTTTGATCCCGTAGCATTTTTACAGATGATGGCACTGTAATGGGAAAACAACCTTGTGTGATAAGTCTCGTAGCATTTCTTCCATCTTATAATATGTATGGGCTGCATCTTTTTTGGTATGGCTGTGATCCTTTTTTTGGATTTAATTCTCAGTTTCATAATAGAATAAGCCTCCCCCCCTCAAACTTAAAGATGTTTTTCAGGATTTATCCTGCTTCCCTGCAAATGGTTTTGTCTGCATGTATCTTGCCAAGAAAACCTGTGATAGGTTTGCCTTGGGGCCATCATAAGTCAGAAATGATTTAAAGGCGCACCACAACCACCACCAACCACTACCACCACCACAACATATTGCATATATCATTAAGTTCAGCGCTAACAATATTCTCAAGAAATAATGAGAAACAAAACCCTTCTGTCCAGATTTTGAGCCCTTCCTGAATAAAATCAGTGCAGTGAGATTTGGTTGGCATAATTGTTTTGATGTCAGAGAGCTCAGAATAGCACAGCCTTGATTGACTCTAAGAATGACACTAAGGACTTCATTCATAGAATTAAGAGATCACACATATATTAAATGTGCATAATTTAAGGACATAATAGCTGTAATCAGTGACACTGTAAAGGTCATGGGTCCATCATTACTTACTACCCATTTCCCTCTAATTTCCTTCTTGTTCAAATGTCTGTATTTCTACTACTAGGCTTTGTCTGTGCCTTGTTTGGAACAGATATTTCTTTCTTGGCTTCAGACTATTTTCTCCCTCCCCATGCTATTAACCAAAGATGTTCTTATGGCACTAGAAAGATGTGGTTTAAAAAAAGATCTGGCTCTGTCTTTGAGGTTACACTCATGTGAAGAACTCAGGAAATTTACATTTTGCTACTGGGTGGGGGCATTCTGGTAGCTGTAGTCCAAAAAGTGACAACTGCCCTCTACTTTCTGATTTGGTTAAAGAAGTAAAGCCTGGAAACCCATCTACTTTATTAACTGAGGTATACCTGTATAACAGGGCTATGAAATTTGTAACTCTCTGTATCTTGTTGAACCAAAACTTCTCTCATTACTGACCAGTGTCCACACTAGTGTCCAATGTGTACTGGAGTCCAACAACATCTGGAGGGCCATATGTTTGTCTCACTAATATATAGGTGTCACTAATAATCAAATCCACAAAAATCAAATGCACAAATGTGAAGGGCCAACTTGCTGTTGTTGTTATCATTTATTTACAGTTGGCCCTTCACATTTGTGCATTTAATTTTTGTGGATTTGATTATTAGTGACAACTTGGAGCGTGTCCAAAGGAAGACGACCAAAATAGTGAAAAGTCTGGAAACCATGCCCTGTGAGGGGAGTATAGAGAGAACATATTGTAGGACCTGATGGAAAGGAGAGACTGTTAACCACTAACCCAAATACAAAAAGACTCAAGCTTCTTTGACTCTTAGCCAAGTCACTACAACAGCAAGATATTCTGTAAAGACTACTGAGGCTGTTAGAAGGAGGAAGGGGCGGACATAAAATTGGTAATTCTCCAGCCTGACACAGAATTGGAGGAAGTACCTTCTGGAAATATGGATACTGATATGAAAGTATGTATCCTGAAGGTCTATTGAGGTTAACTGGTTTACTTTGACAGAGTAACCATCCTGAACCATTCCTAGGAAATGAAGAATGATGGACACAATCATTCCTGAGAATCCCTTCCCACAGAGTGAGCCAATTGAGCGTTGTCGTTTATTGGCAGTGATGAAATGAATGGAACATAAACTAGAGCACTGATGGCAGAAGACTCAGAATGAGTCCAACCAGGCTGGACCCTCTTGGAAAGCCTATGCCATCATGGCAGCAAATAAATTCTTCTCCATGTTTTACAGCACAGTGTTATCCAGCTGAGCTGCCTCAAGTGGTCAGAGGCCTTTAACACTCTGCCCCACAAAAACACCATGTAGACCACTTAGCAGAGCCTTGTGAAGAATTTGTAGATAAAACTTGCTGATAAAATTACTCAGATCCCAACGGACTTCTATTTGCAAAGAGGATTAGTGTCTGCTAATATCCTCCCACCCTGCATACCCTCCCACCCTGAGGCTCTGCCACCAGCAACAGAACAATACATAGAATAACATGGAATTCCTCCAGATCCAGGGTCACTATATATATATATATATATATATATATATATATATATATATATATATATCCATCCATCCATCCATCCATCCATCCATCCATCCATCCATCTTTCTTCTAGGCCAGCATTCTCTGAAGATGCCAGCCATGGATGCTGGCGAAACGTCAGGAACAAACTCTTCTGGATCATGGTCTCATAGCCCGAAAACCCCACAAAAAACTATGGATGCCAGCCATGAAAGCCTTCAAGTTCACGTTTGCATAATTTGTTTTGCACTTTTATTTCCCCTCCATTGTTTTGACTGTGTTTTATTTTATATTGTGAGCTGATCTAGGCCCTATATAGAGTGAAAGGAGGGTTAAATAAATAAATAAATAAATATTCAGAGCTCTGGTTGCACGTTATTTTCCCCATGCTATTTTCCATGACAATCAAGTCCTAAGGCAGATTCACTTCAGAGATGCAACTTTAACAGGCATCTTCAGACCAGGCAACTCTGTGCATCATCAAAACAATTCAGGTAGAAATGACATTACCTTTTCATAAATGCTCACAGCTGATTTGCCCTACAGGCAAATAGGCAAAGGTGTGCAGTTTATTTTATCCCTAAACCCAGGGAGGTTATTTGTGTCAATGCCCATAAGGTAAAATCAAGATAGTAATGTTTGCAAAGAAAAGTCATTCATTGAGAATCCAGTGTGGAATCCAGTTTTGTTGGGCATGTTAACAATGAAGAACTGCTGCTGAGTTTTGGCCAATGCAACATTTCAAGAGAAATTTGCATGAAGAAATGTTGGCAAATATGAACAAAAGTCTGTTCCGTACTTAATACAGCAATTTTTTGTGGAATGCTAGGGCTGGACGAAATATTCCCTGCAGCAGATACAGTTGGAAAGCAAGTGTGGTTTAGAATAATAGATTTGGAAGAGACCCCAAGGGCCATCCAGTCCAACCCCATTCTGCCATGCAGGAACTCTCAATCAAAGCATCCCTGACAGATGGCCATCCAGCCTTTGTTTATAAACCTCTGAAGGAGACTTCGCCACACTCCAACATATTCGACTGTAATGTTTAGGTGGAATCTCTTTACCTGTAATTTGAATCCATTGCTCAGTATCCTATTCTCTGGAGCAGCAGAAAACAAGCTTGCTCCATCTTCAATATGACAGTCTTTAAGTATTTGAAAGGATGTCATATTGAAGATGGAGCAAGCTTGTGTTCTGGTTAGCGCTAGTTTTATCCTTACAACAGTCCTGTCCTGCCTCCTTTTAACTTTCTGTTCTCCAGGCAAAACATATGCAGCTCCCTCAAGGTGGCCCTCATAGGGCATGGTTTCCAAACCTTTTCCCATTTTGGTTGCCTTCCTCTGGACATGTTCCAGCTTGGCAATAACTATCTTGAATTGTGGTGCTCAGAAATGGACACAGGTGAGGTCTGACCAAAGCAGAACTGATTGTTGTTTGTTGTATGTCTTCAAGTCATTTCCTACTTATGGCGACCCTAAGGTGATCTATAATGGCGGGTTACAGACGGGCAGGGGAGGACGTCTTGGAGGTGTATTTAGCTGAATGCGGAGCCTCCAGACGGCCCGCCCCGGGGGCGTGCTTCAGGTGTTGGAGCTTCCACATGGGGGGCAGTGAAGACGCCTCACCTGGGTCCGTTTCGGACCCGGAGTTTCCATACCGCCGCCTTGGAGGACGCTGCAAAAAGAGAGGCAGCTTCCTCACGGGCGGCCCAAACCGCGGCTTTTTTTTCTTTTGCCGCATGAGAAGTGCGCAGCTTCGCAGCTGCAGCGCTAAGCAGCGGCAGCAGAAAGCCTGTCTGCGCATTTAAAGCGCCCAAGCCCCTTTAAACTTTTTCCCTGTGACTTTAAAGCTAGGCAGGAGTGGTGTGAGGTAGCAATGTCCAAACTCTGTCCTTCCAGGTGTTTGGACTTCATCTCCCAGAATCCCAGACCACAGGGCAAGGTGGCTGGGGATTCTGGGAGATGAAGTCCAAACGCCTGGAAGGACAGAGTTTGGACATTGCTGGTTTGGGGACCAGTGAGCCAGGCATGGTGGGAGGAGAGAACAGGAAGGGTAGAATAGAAGCTGTTTCTGTTTTTTTTTAAAATGTTTTTAATGATTCTTAGGTGGATGATCTTACCCAAACCTTGAAGTGGTTTTTTCTTTTAAAGTTGTTTTATTTAATTGATTGGAAGTATATTATGTATTAAAACTGGATGCGATTTGATGGAATATTTTATAATTCTGAATTGCTGTTATTGGTTTTATATTTTATATTTTATCATGCGAATGGCCTTTGGCTTATGCATTAATAAAGATTGAATTGAATTGAATAGAGTAGATAGGGCTGGGAGGGAACACATGTCCTGGGAGGCGAAATGATGTCTTTATGGGACATCATGGGACCTAGTGCCTTGTCAGTGCTCCCTGCCCCTTGATCCCAGGCCCAGGCCCCCTGTAGTTGCCCTTTGCCTTTGGGGGCAAGTTTAGAGGGCATCAAAAGGTCTTGGGCACATTCAAGCTCCGGGGTCTCTCTTTTTTTTTTTTTCTTTGCCGGCTGGCGAATGCGCAGCTGCGCAGGGCTAAGCAGCGGCGGCAGAAAGCCTATGGGCACATTTAAAGTGCCCAAGCCCCTTTAAAACAATGGTGGTCTCCTGCCAGCTGGTGATCAGCTGGTGTTGGCATCCTTGTCCGCTTGCACTTTGCCAGTGTCAGCAGCATCATAGATGCCTCCTCTCCTTTGGTCCCCGCGCTCCTGCTGAATCTGCAATGTGCAGCCACAGCTGTCTCCGCTGCCACCGCTGTCCCCCTGCCATCTCCCCTCACCTCCTTTGTACATATGTCAATATTTACAGTTTTAGCGTTTTTTATTGTTAGGTGAAAATGGCAGAGGAATGTGTGTAGGGGTGCACTTTAAAGTCCAAACTTTCCAAGCAGCGCATGCGTACATGTTGCTCTAGGGTTAGGGTTAGGGTTAGGGTTAGGGTTACGAGGCTTAAAATGCGCCGCAGCTGTGCCTCAGCTTCCACAGCTGCATGGCAGCGGACGTTGCAATTAAAGCCTGACTGAAAACTGCGCATGTTCCAAGACCCCAACTCACTATGCGATGGAGCTTTTAAATGGGCAACTTAAAGTAGCGGCGTAGCAATTCTGGTGTGCCGGTGCAGCAGCTCTCATGGCTTCTTCCCCTTCTCGATATGTGTCAGCATTCAGGTAGGACTGCTCCAGTTTCTGCAAAATGTTTGGCTGGGACCATATAGCTATGAGGTCAGCCGTCTCAGTATGAGACCAAGACGTCCCCCTGCCTTTTTTCGGGGTGCTGGTGGATGGCTGAGCCATCCTGCCTGGTGGCAAAGGGGAGCCGCCACACAGCTGTGCCAGGAGCAGCCGAACTGTGCCCTTTCCCAGGTGAGAATGGCACAGGAATGTGTGTAGGGGGTCACTTTAAATCCCAAACTTTCCCTTTTCACTTTCTACAACCAAAACATCCGCCGGCAAAAGTTACAACTTCCCGCGGTTCTAGCAACGCATGCGCACAAGTGGCTCTAGGGTTAGGGTTACGAGGCTTAAAATGCGCCGCAGCTGTGCCTCAGCTTCCACAGCTCCATGGCAGCGGACGTTGCAATTAAAGCTTGACTGCAAACCACGCATGTCCCGACCCATTATGCGACGCATGCTGACACGGAGCTTTTAAACGGCAACTATATTTGCGGCGTAGCAATTCTGACGTATCGGTGCAGGGGCTTACAGACGGAGCTGCGCAGGACGCATCAAACAGAAAAGCGGAAAAAAGAAGCACCTTTAATTGCCGCTTCTTCCCCGCTTGAGGCGTGCGGGGGCGGTGTTCATGACGGCATTCAGGTAAAGCCCGTCTGAAGGCTCTACCTTCATGACGTCATGAGTACATCCCTTTTTGCCCGTCTGTAACCCGCCAATGGGATTTTCTGGGGCTAAGAGTGTGTGACTCGTCCAATGTCATGTGGTAGGTTTTCATGGCCAAGCAGAGAATCGAACCTGGATTACTAAAGTTGTAGTCCAATGTGCCACTAGACCATGCTGGCTCTCAAAACAGATTAGAATGTCACTATTACTTCCCTTAATCTAGACACAACACTCCTATTGATGCAGCCTAGATACACATTGTCTTATATTCAGGATTAGAGTATTGGAATCAACTCTATATGAGGATGCCTCTGAAAGTGTGCCGAAACTACAGCTCGTGCTGGTTACTCACTTTCTGTTCCATTAGAGGCATTTTTAGCTCATCATGATGCCAGCCTTTAAGTAGAATGAAAACTGTTGTCAGCCTTTTTCCTCCCTTCTGATCCCAATTACAAAGCTACATTTATGATGCCAGGGGAAAAAAAAGTGCTGCATGATCTTTGAAACACAACAAACAGAAAAGAGACGTTTGATTTCACAATGTACTGAATGAAACAATAGCTGAAGTTGTGCATAATTTTGTTTTTCATTGCTTGTGCCATGCATGATAGAATCAGGCCAGAATCCAGATTCCTGGAAATTTACCTTCTGGATATGATGAACAAAATTTCAGATCACAGCGCAAAGAAACATTGGAAGACTGTACATCACTTCAGCCAGAATCCTGATTGCACAAAAGTGGAAATCAAATGATTTTACCCACAATAGATGAATGGTTGATAAAAGTCGTGGACAATATAGAGATGGACAAATTAACCAACTGGATGGAAAGGAAATTATCTAATACATCTAATGCAGATTGGGGATTAATAAAGCAATACTGTAAAAAAGGTTAGATATCTTTAATACATCACACAGAGTACATTAATGTCCTGAAGCAGTTCAAAGCAATCATGAAGCTATGTATAAGACTGAAGTAGCAGAAAATTAGCACAATAACAAGGAGTTGTATAATAAGCTTTACTATTGTTTCACCATCCAAAATAGACAAATGGAAATGAATTGGTTTATTCATATTGATATGTCTGATTGTGAAAATATATGACATAATGAAAACAAATATAGAAATATAGAAAGCAGAAGCAGACAATGAATGTAACAAGATGCTGTAAAATAACCATAGGTTCATTTCTTTTTATGTAACTTGCATTAATTTAATAAACTAATTCAAAAAAAATGTCACCAGTCAAATAAATGTGTAGTGTCCTGGTGGTTACAGCAAATTTTGTTATTGCAGTGTGCTTTCAAGTTGTTTCTGACTCATGGAGACCCTATCATGGGATTTTCTTGGTAAGATTTGTTCAGAGGAGGTTTGAGTTACGGCATACAATGTTTTTTTGGTTATGGCAAATGATACTATCAAATGGGTGACATAAGACTGATTATCTTCCAATAATTCCACCACTACCCCACATGGGATTTTGTCTGAGTAACATGCTAGAATAAATTCCTTCATTTCTAAGGTACACAGAAATCTTATTGTTTTTTGTGGCAATGGACTAACCAGTATTTATTTTAAGCTCTTTCCCCTGCTGCATTAGAAGCCAGACTGCTGGTACCAAGGGAGGGGATGTTTCTATCCAATCTGTCTGGCATGGCATGTTAATCTGGGTGGCTGTGTACAATGCGGCCACATTGTAGTAGCCCCTTCCCCTAAAAGCAGGGAACCTTGCAGTGCTTTTGGCTGTACAGTAGTATGCGCGGAACATTCACTGGAATCAGTAGCATGTACAGAGGCGTGAGTCTAATGCCGTCTAGACATCTGCTGCAGCCAGAAATGCCCTGATTTCCCCTGAAGCAAAGCTACAGCACGGTTGCCACACAAAATAATGTATGCTCTTGGATCAAGGGAAAAGAGATCCTCCTGTCTGACCCCACAAGAGCCTCACTCCTGTGAAAATATCCTTCCTTCCTCCCTCCCTCCCTCCCTTCCTCTCTCTGCAAAAACCTAGACAGGGGCAGTGAAGGAAACCGAGAAACTGTCAGGAAGAAAGGCAAGGATAGAAAATAGGAGAAGGAAAGAGAAAAGTTGTCTTCCTTTGGGATAGAGATGGCCAAAGTCAAGGACCCCTTGTATAACTCAAGAGCTAAGAAACCTTTTAGAATCTCTTAGGCTTTGGACTTTCTGAAAATTTATCTAATAGGAGACAAAACAGGTGGCTTGATAATCTTTGATATATTTATTGACTAAATAATACCAGCTGATCCGGTATAGGACATCCATCCTTTCAACCTTTGACAATGATACCGTGCAATCCCACTGTTAAAAATGGTTGTATTATGATAAAGCCAATTTTTATTGAAGTCATATTATTAATGTATTGTACTGTATTGTATTATACTTACTGTATTTTAACCGACTGTACATGTATG
Organism: Sceloporus undulatus; assembly: GCF_019175285.1. NCBI lineage: Eukaryota > Metazoa > Chordata > Lepidosauria > Squamata > Phrynosomatidae > Sceloporus > Sceloporus undulatus. The sequence continues at coordinate 35,359,514 of NC_056529.1, read as the reverse complement.
TATTTTATCAGGTTGTAATCCCGCCTTGATCTGCAGGAAGAGGTGGGGAACTATAAATAATTTATTTATTTAATTTAATGTATTAACTAGCTTATGAATTTTTGGACTCTCCTTGGGGCATAGTTATAGACATTAGACATTATTCCATGGCTTTCCCCCCATATGGGCAAGGGCTGAGACCATGTATAAATGGAATGTAGTAGGCGTCAGTATCTCTGATCCTGCTATTGTGATCATAAACAGAACAGAATTCAACCAGAAGAAGACCAGATTAATAAAAGTACAGATTTGTTGCTAGCAGTCCTCAGACTGGAATTCTATCTTTTATCAATCTTGTTATTACTAAAGGGCTCCATATATCACTCTCAACCTTGAACTTAGTCTACGCATTCCTTATCAACATCCATTAATTTGACTTAAAGTAAACCACGGAGTGTCAGGCAAGCATCCTTCAAAGATGTCACTCTGCCCTTTTTACCCCATCATGAAAAACAGTTCTTCAGCATTTTTCTCACTAAGGCTAAATTCACCTTTTGGGTCTTTTTCTCGTTACATTCAGGGGAACTAGATATTGATTATATAGAATAAAACTGAATATTGCTTTTAGCCATCACAGATGTTATCACACAGCTCTGTGCCCAGATCAGAGGCATCCCGGACCTGATCGGGATTTCTCCCATACTCAGCAATGAATGGAAAAGTACCAGTTTTTGCTAAGTATGGGAGAAATTGGGTACAGGATGCCTCCGATCTGGGCACTAACATCCGTTTATACATGGTCTCAGCCGGTGCCCAGATCGGAAGCAACCAACCGGTGTGATAATCTCCACTGTAATGATGAGGCCCTGTACTTCCAAATTTACCACTGGGCCATTGCTCACAGTGAAATAAATCAAGCTTTTTCTGAATGCATAAAAACAAACACTAAACTGTTGTTTTTTTTAAATGGGGAGTAGAGTAACCAAAGGATTACAATATCGATCTGGAGCTGGGAAGAATCTTTAATTTCATTTTCATACCTAAGTGTTAACAGGCAAAGGCTTATGCGCAGAACAGTCGTCTGATGTTAATTCATTTGTTTTTTTTCTCAAGTGAAAAGCAGTTGCTGTACCCTACCATTAGGCAGAATGAGACAGATGACTGAGGCAGAAGATGGTGTATATGCGTGGGTGTGCGCGCATGCATGGGTGTGTGCAAACCTATGTGCCTTCAAGTTGCCTGTTGATTTATAGCAACCCCATGCCTTTAGGGAATTTAGGCCCCTGCAGAAAATTTAGCAATCTCCAAAAGGCAGGAAAGTGTTGGTTACTAGTATTTTACTACTGCATTTTACTGATGAGGTGCTGCAAAGAGATATTTTGGGTTCCTTGGGTAACTTGGATGGTTCAGAGAATTATGTAGCATGACGTTGCTGGGGTGAGAGTGCGCCAAGCAACAAAAGACTGGATTGTCAGTTTGCCAGTGATACCTGTGAGATTTGTATCATGTTTTTCCAGTCCAACCCCATTCTGCCATGCAGGAACTCTCAATCAAAGCACTGCCGAAAAATGGCCACCCAGCCCCTTTTTAAAGACCTCCAAGGAGGGAGATTCCACCACTCTCTGAAGAAGGAGTGTGTTCCACTGTTGAACAGCCCTTACTGTCAGGAAGTTCCTCCTAATGTTGAGGTGGAATCTCTTTTCCTGCAGTTTGCATCCTTTGTTCCACATTCTAATCTCTGGAGCAGCAGAAAACAAGCTTGCTCCCTCCTGAATATGACATCCCTTTATATATTTAAACAGGGCTATCGTACCACCTCTGAACCTTCTCTTCTCCAGGCTAAACAGTTCCCATGTCAGTGGATCAATGAATCAGTTCTATATTTTTAGTTCAGACGTCAAGGGCACTGCCCAAGGTGATGAAACAGAGGGCATGAGGAAAGTTCTGCCAAGTTTGGGACCAGCTGGAGAGATGTTTTATTTCACAAGAACCTGCAGATGCCCCTGTCAATAATCTTTAAGAATGCTTCAATGAGAGGTGAAGTCTTAGCAGACTGAAAGAGAGCAAATGTTGTCCTCATCTTCAAAAAGAGTAAAAAAGAGGACCCAGGCATTTACACACCAGTTAGATGTCAATATCAGGAAAGGTTCTAGAACAGATGATTAAGCAGTCAGTCAGAGTGCACTTGGAAATAAATACTGTAATTACCAAGCCAGCATGGTTTCTCAAAAGCAAGTAATGCCTAAAAGAACAAATGATAAAGTGGTCAAGATGCATTGGACACACAATACAATTATGTCAATGGGAAAAGACTTGGAAGGATGTTAAAAGACTGACCCTTTCGCAAAATATCAGAGAGAATTTTTACAAAATGTTTTACTTTTGGTATTTATCACCCTATAAAATGGCGAAAATTTACAAAAGGAAAATTGTTGGAAGTGCAAGATGGAAAAGGGAACATTCTATCACTGTTGGTGGGAGTGCAGCAAAGCTAAGAATTATTGGAGGATGATCAACAATCTAATCAACAATATAATGGGCATTAAACTAATATTAAAACCTGAACTATATTTACTAGGAATAATGGGCAATGAAATAAAAAAAGAGGAAGAAAAGGTGATTTTTTACATGATTGCTCTGGCTAGGATCTGTTATGCAGAAAAGTGGAAAAAAGACGATTGGTTATTAAAGCTCTATGAGGGAATGAGTATGGATATCTTAACCCAAGCCTTGAGAGATGAACATAACACTAAAGCGTTAGACAGCTGGAAGGAAGTAATTGATTATTTTAAAATAGAATGGGGGAAAGTTGTAACGGATAATCTTTATTAATCCTGTCTCTCCTATTATAGTGGTACCAGGAATTATTGTAATACTGTAATGTATATTTTATAGTGTACCTTTATCTATAGTAAGTAGACATTTAAGAGGAAGCCAAAACATAACACAGTTGGTCCGTATTGGTAGGAAGGAAGTCAGTGTGTCTGCGTTTGTGTAGATGAGTAGTTATATCTAGATAGATTAGGGAAGTAGGGGAGGGGAGGGTATGGGGGTTAGAGATCTGTGTGTAGAATTGTTGAGTGTCAAAATGTATGGTTTAATGTTATTAGTCTCTTTTTGCATTTTACATTTAACGTTTTGTCAGGTATTTTTTTTTACTTATTTTTGATGTATGTCTTTTTCTTTTTATGTATGTTATTTTATAAAATTTATTAATAAAAATTAAAAATTAAAAAAAGCAAGGAATGCCAAACTAATCTGATCTCTCTCCCCCCCCCCTTTTTTTGGGGGGGGGGGGGGGGGGAAAGGAGTTATTAGCTCTATAGATCAGGGGAATGGTGTGGAGGCAGAAACACAGACTTGGAGAATCACAAAGTTGGAAGAGACCACAAGGCCTATCCAGTCCAGCCCCCTGCCATGTAGGAATACATAGTCAAAGCACTCCCAACATATGGCCATCCAGCCTCTATTTAGAAACCTCCAATGAAGGAGATTCCACCACCCTCTGAGGAACTGTATTCCACTGTCAAACAGCTCTTACTGTCAGGAAGTTCCTCTTAATGTTTAGGTGGGATCTCTTTTTCTGTAGCTTGAATCTATTACTCTGTGTCCTATTCTCTGGAGCAGCAGAAAACAAGCTTGCTCCATCCTCGTTATGATACCCCTTCAAATATTTGAACAAAGCTGTCATATCTAGGCTAACCATATCTAACTCCCAAAGGAGATTAGTGCACTAGCTTTTATTCCTGCACTAGGCGTGGGATGCATTGCTCCATGCCCTAATCTCTGGAGCAACAGAAGACAAGCTTGATCCATTCATCCTCAATATGACACTCTTACCAATATTTAAACAGGGCTATCATATCACCTCTTAACCTTCTCTTCAGGAATGTAGCTAGGATTTTAGGAAGGGGGAGGGTCCAGACTAAGTGCCACCATTATAATGGGGCTTGGGTGTGGCGGCGCAGCAGCACACACCATTCATTTTTCTAATGGAAGGGGGAGTCCGGACCCCAAGAACCCCCCCCCGGCTACGTCCCTGTTCTGTTCTCCAGGCTAAACATACGCAGCTCCCAAGCCATTCCTCACAGGTCATGGTTTCCAGATATCTCACCATTTTGGTCACTCTCCTCTAGACACGCTCCAATATCCTTCTTGAACTGTGGTGCTCAGACCACACAATTCTAGGTGTGATCTGAACAAAGCTAAATAAAAGTGGTACTATTACTTCTCTTTATTCAGATACTATATTCCTATTGGTGCTTAGAATCACATTGGGTTTTTAAGCTGCCACATCACACTGTTGACTCATGTTTAGCTTGGATTCTGATCCTGTCCTCTGGGGGTATTAGGATTTCAGCTCCCAGAGGCCCCAGCCAGTTTAGCCAGTAGTAAGGCATTATGGGAGATGAAGGCCAAAACATATGGAGAACCAAAGGTTGGGAACCACTGGTCTAGACCAAGGGAGTAGTTAATGACATTCTATTCTGCTTTAGTCACACTTCACCTGAAATAATGTGTCCATTTCTGGGTACCATTGTTCAAGAAGGATACTGACAAGTTGAAACATGTCCAGCAAAAGATAACCAAAATGATCATATTTGGAGGTCTTTCAGGCCATTTGGGAGGATGGAAGGAACCTTACAGTTAATCTGATATGCTAAGACCCTAGATATCTAGAAAGGTTTTAGAGATGCCACAGGAACAGGTCTTGACAAACTGGCTGCAGTAAAAAGACCACCTCTGAGGATGAAGATGGAGGGGATCTCAATGCAATCCTCCCAAAGGTGAGATCTTTAAGCAGAGGCTGGATGGCCATCTGTCAGGGATGCTTTGATTTAGATTTCCTGCATGACAGAATGGGGTTGGACCTGATGGCCCTTGCGGTCTCTTCCAACTCTATGATTCTATGATTCAGGCTTTACAGCAGGTCTAGAAGGGGAAAACATTTCAGGCTGTAGGATGCAAATAACAACTGATATCTTGACTAATTTATCAACTTTAGAGCAAGACAGAGCTGCTGAGGAAACAGGTCAGCCAATAGTAATATCTGATATGGCCCAGGACTCAGACTCAGTGGTCACAGTATCTAGTTCAGCATACAGCTAGCCCACTGTATGCTCCTCTATGGCAAGAAGATGAATGGGTATCTCTGGAAGCAGGCCTGCAGTAGATAATTTATCAGTACTGTACTGGAAACAGAAATTGTTGCTAGAAGACAATCACTTTCCAGATACAAATGAGATGATCTGGCAGGATGACAAGGTAGATATGTAGATCTGGAAAATAAGAAATGAGATGGATGAAAAAGAGAAGATTGGGAAAGGAAGAGTTGGTCTTAAGTGGTCCACCTGGTCCCCAGGTTTTCTGTTTTATGCTACTGTTTTTGTCAAGCACAGCCATGGAGATCCTTTTTTTTTCCTTTTAATATATTCCTCTTTCAATACAATATACTGATGTTATTTACAAGGCATACACAGATTTCACCAGACCAGACCTTTCTTTACAACAATGTCATTTGTATGCGGAATGGACAATGGTGTTGCTGATTCACTTTCCCACAAACAAGATGGAGCAATTGAGGCAGCAAGCACTGCGGGCCAAAGCAGCACTGGACCAGGTTCTGGAGAGCCTCTGAAGCCTTGGAAGAGTGAGCTCTTGAGGGGCACCAGGCTCCCCTTGATTCCCAGGAGCTTATCAGAGTGGTAAAAGAGTTTGCCAAATTTAAAAGAAACCAGGGACTGTTTGAATCATGGCTGGTGCTTGAGCAACATGTCATGCAGTATTCTATGTCTGCAAGCGAATCAGGGCAGCACCACAGTCCATCAGAGGGTTGTTAACTGCATTCACCATTTTGGAAAAGCACAAACTTTTTAAATATATTCCTCTTTCAATACAATATGGGAGAGATGCTAGGCAGCTATGGCTCCTGGTGATTCTGCAGGGACCTCGTCCTTTGAAGTCTGTTTGTTTCAGATAGCTGTACTTAAGAAAGCTTACAGACAGCTTTTGTGTCTCTTTGTGTGTGTGTCTTGCTGCCCTTCACATAAACAAAATGGTGGAAAGGGTAACCAGGCTGGAGGAGCATTGAACAAACAGGACAGTCCCTGTACAAAAGGATACATCAACACACAATTATCATTAAAAATCGCAATGTCAAAAAAATGTGGTTCTAGAATACACTGGTGCCTCGGGATACGAAATGATCGGGTTACGAAATTTCCGGGATACGAAAAAGTTGGATTGGAAAAAACTGTTTCGGGTTACGAAATATTTTTCGGGTTACGAAATTCATTTCGGCGCGAAATTCAAATGCTGCAAAGTGCAGCTATAGGCTTTCCAGTGCTAACGGAAAAGTGTTTCGGGTTACGAAATTTTCGGGTTACGAAAGGAATGGCGGAATGAATTAATTTCGTAACCCGAGGTAGCAGTGTATTTCAACCGTCTTGAACATCTAATACTGTATGGGGTTCACAAGTAGCAGTTCTCAAACAAAACAGTTTCAAAGGAGGACTGGAAAGAGAAAATGCTGAACACAGTTATAGTCCCAAATTACAATCCATTCGTTGAGGTGGGAACACAGATAATGATTTTATGCCACACTTACATTTATTAATACCTGAGTGTGACAAAAGGAGTCTCCACAGAGAAGGTTTTGATCCCAAAGGAACTGACTGTCAGTACGTAGATTTTCTGTTTTCACATGTCAATGCTAACAAAACCACGTTAAAAGGATGTTCCAGGCTGCTTGAAAGACTTCACACACCTCTTTGAAGAAAGTGTCCACATGGCAGAAATGAAGCAGTCTGACATCACTTTAACTGCCATGACTCTAACCTACGGAGTTAGGATTTGTAGTTTGGTGAAGCGCCAGAGCTCTCTGACAGACCAGGCTGAATATCTCACCAAGCAACAAATCCCAGGACTTCATAGGATGAAGCCACGACTATTAGTGGTGTCCAACTGCTTTATTTCTGTATGTGGAAGAGCGGAAAGACTTATAGCCAGGATCATAATTTGCATCTTTCTGTATCCTATTACATTCTATCCCACAACTGTGTTGGAATCCTTAACAACCTGTGGCATTAAGATCACTCCATCAGCACATCTGAAGACATGAAGATAGCAATAGCAATAGCAAGTACATTTTATACCACTTATCAGTGAAGTGGCACTCCCTAAGTGGTTTACAATGTATATGCCAATTGCCCCCAACAAGATGGGTACTCATTTTGCCAACCTATGAAAGGGAAGGCTGAGGTAACCTAGGGGCCATCTTCTAGGATTGCACTTACAACTACAGCATTTCACCACTGTGTCACCAAGGTTCCTGATCTGAAAACATCCACGAAAGCTCACCTATATAAATAAAAATGTAAATGTTTGTTCAAAATCTTAAATCTCTGAAAGTTCTTCACGGATTGCTTTGAAATTTTGACACAACGTTCCATTCAAATATATGCATGTTTTTATATACATATACCTGCTATTATATAGGTGTCACACCTGTGACAGGTAAGAATACGTGTTTTTGGAAAAACAGCACCATCTGTTGGACGTAACAGCAGCACATGCTCTACTAAATATTCGATGGGCGTTTGCAATCCCCATCAACAAAGCTCAGGGCCAATCTTTAGCATTGTGCGGTTTAGATCTAGACACGGATTGCTCCTCACATGGACAATTATATGTTGCATGTTCTAGAGTCGGCAAACCACACAAACTCTATATACAGACAATGGGACAACACAAAATATTGTATACCCACAAGCATTGCAAAATTAAATATGTCAGAAACGTGCGCTTTCTCTTTTCTTTCTTTTCCATTTAACCAGACTGAGCCACAGCAATGCCTGGCCGGGGACAGCTCGTGCTAAAATGCAGCCTTATTTATATGTTAGCACTGCAGAAACCACTTTAACCACCATGGCTCAATGCGATGGAATTCTGGGAACTGTTGTTTGTTGTGGCGCCAGAGCTTTCTGACAGAGAAGGCTAAGTATCTCACAAAACTACAGCTCCCAAAATTCTATAGCACTGAGCCACGGCAGTTAAAGCGGTGTCAAACTGGATTATTTCTGCACTGCAGACTCAGCCACGGTTAATCTTTTATATGTTGCTACATTTCTTTCTCCTCTCCTTTTCTACCTTTTTATGTTACAGCGTGTAACGGACCCCCTCTTAAAGATGGCAGGGGCCTGGGCTTTACTTATCCCACCGCTACCATCTATTACGCTGCCACCATTTATGTCACGGATGTCCAAACCACAAGCCTTCTCCCCTTATGGCCAGCACCTGGGACTTCTGTTATCCCACCGCTGCCACACAATTTCTAGTATGAACCCCCTTTCTCCTGGCAGGTTCACCTTATCTCATATAGTAGCGTGGAGCTGATATGTATGACTGACAAGCTTTTATGTAAACCAAAATATAAACTTTATTAAACAGAACAGTTGGACATTTTATTCTTGAACTAAATGATATTATGTAACTTCTAGTTCAGGCACAGATTACTTAGTTATATTTATTCTTCTTTTCCCCAGTTTCTCTTTCACTGTATTGGGACTTTCGCATCCCTTTTAGACAATTTCTTTTCCTATTTCCGCCCCCAAGGCTAACAATATCTGTTATGAACTAATATAACCACAACCCCCTGTTAGAGTTTGGCTACTCTGAGCCTCTCTTCCCTAGACTCATCAACCTAATCCAGTCCCTCTCTGGACCTAGCAGTTCCCCTAACTAACACTATCCCGCAGGATATTCTACTCCAGGCACTCTCTTTTCTAGAGCCCTGGCAGTATAATGGTAGGGAGCCTTTTCCCATTCAGACTCTACCCCTAACCATCTTTCTCTAACCCCTGAAAACCCTTCTTCTCTGGGTTCCAGGTCCTAACTCCTCAACATTCCAACCCCCAACTGAACCTTCTACTGCCTGAGTCCCAACTGACTCCCCAACTGTCAGTTCGGAATTTTCAAACGTTCCAGCCCACAGGTGATTGGTTGGTCCTCAGCTGCCTTCTGATTGGTCAGCTGGGTGTGCTCTCCGTTACACAGCGGACTAACATTTCTATTTCTCTGAAAAAATCACCATTGTGTGCATATACAACAAATGCTTAAATCTTTTATTTATGATGATACATGCTGTTTATGTTTTCCCCATCTGACACAATGCGTAAGGAAAAAACAACTGAGTGATTCATTTAGGCCAGTGATTCAGCAACTGTATAAATCCAATAAAGAAGATTCCATGACACTGTTGCGGGTGGCAATTTCTAAAGGACATTCAACTTCCTTCATTGTCAGGTAATCTGCTTCACGCTATTGACAATGATTATGTGAACAAACACAACACCAAAAGTGAAGGTGATTGCCCTTCCTTCTTTTATCATGTTTACCGGAGAATATTTTAAAAGTTCATTGAGGCTGCACCTGCATTGCATAAATAATCTGATTTGACATCACTTTAACAGCCATGGCTCAATGCTGTGGAATTCTGGGAAGTGACTGGCCAGTGACTGGCAGTGAGATTCCAACAATAAATAAGCCCTGGCCATCTTGGCGTGAAGCTATCCTCACAGAACGCAGCAGGAAAATATTGACATTTTCTCGGCAATACATCCTGCCAAGCTGCATCTCTGTTTTGCTATGTGTATTCCAGCTAGCTTTTGGTATGGAAAGTTGATATTTTGGGGTCAAACAAAACGGTACATTGGTGACAACAGTATCCCCCCCACACACATATTTTGATACAAGAAAAATCTAAGTCCCCCTCCTCAGGGTTTTAATACACTAGGGATAATCCAGATAGCTTCAAAATACTTATCAACCGGACAATTTTTGCTTTACTCTTGGATATGTCACATGTAACCCTTACCTCCCAGGAGCAAAATTCAGTGTACTCCAAAAGGTGCATGCTCTCTACATCTAATTGTAAAGACAAATAGTAGGGTTTTTAAATCGCCATCAGCTCAGTGGGAGATTTGGTTCAGCTTGTTGGTGAGTTTGGCAAAGGCAGTGGTATCTTTCACAGAATCATAGAGTTGGAAGGGGCCCTATGGGCCATTGAGTCCAACTCCCTGCTCAATGCAGGATATCCATCATCTCCAGCAGGCAGCTGTTCAGTCTCTTTCTGAAGACATCCAGACAACAAGACTCCATCACCTCTCTATGAATTTGGTTCCATTGCCAAACTGCTCTCACTATCAAGACGTTCCTTCCAATGTTCAGTCAAAATCTACCCTCCTGTAACTTCAAACCATTAGACCTAGAGCCTTATTGCTTGGCAAACCAACTTGGCAAGCAAACAGAAAGGCACATTTATCTTTCTATCGCTGCATGACACTGAAGCACTTTTGTTCTCTTCCAGTCATAAAAGCATGGGAGAGGGTTATAAAAGTGTTGTAAAAGTGTCCCCTTTGCCAAGCTTCAAAAATCCGTTTAGCAAAAAAACAACAACAACAACAACAAAAAAACAAAGAGTTTTTACCACCTTCTCCCATGCTTTTACAACTGGAAGAGAATGAAAGTGCTTTGATATTATGCCGGGTTTGTTTTTAACACAATAAGACTCTATGGACTTTATCACATGTGGGAAAATTGGGGGGATTCAAAAGGCATTATCCAGGGAAAGTTGCTTGATCGTGGCTAAGATTATCACACGCATCACAATTAGAGAGGGCTTATTCCGAGACTAACCAAGGAATAACCAGCAATAAATCATTCACAGGATTTCCCCATGAATGATTTGTTGCTGGTTATTCCCGGATAAGCCCTCTCTAATTTTGACCTCATGTCCTCTTAGCCACAATTGCAAGACTTTCCCTGGATAATGCTTTTTGAATCCTCCAATTCCCCCCACGTGATGAAGGTCCATGTCGTACCCTCAGAGCCAGCAGAAAACAAACATGTACCCTCCTCTTTGTGGCAGACATGGAGGTATTTAAAGAGGACAATCGTGCCACCCCTCAGTCTTCTCTTCACCAAGCTGAACATGCCCAGCTCCGACCTCTTCTCATATGTTTTGTTCTCCGTACCTCTTATCATCTTCATTGCCCTCCTCTGAACTCCTCCAACTTGTGTACAGTTGGCCTTCCACATTTGTGGCTTTGACTTTTGGGGGCTTTGAATATTTGTGGTTTTATTTAATAAGGTCTCTCTAGGAATCTCTAGGTCTTCCAGTGCAACTCTGCCAGATGCTGACCATAAAATTGTGTTGGATAACCTAGAAGTTCCTAGAGAAAACACTTCACTAGCGATCTGTAGGTCCTCCAGAAACTGGAGCATGTCCAAAGGAGGGCGACTAAAATGGTGAAGGGTCTGGAAACCATGCCCTATGAGTAGGGTTGCCATATCCCTCCTGGGGGCGGGACTTTCCTGGTTTGGGGCGGGTCTGCACGGTCCTGCCCCGGTTTGCCCCCGCCCCCGGGATTTCCCCCAACCCCCTCCCGGCGACGGACGGCAGGCAGAGCCAAAGGGCCTCGCCTTAGCGAGGCCCCTTTCACCTGCCTTGCCGCCTCCTCCACCGGCGACGGAGGCGGCCCGACAGGGCCAAAGGGCCTTGCCTCAGCGAGGCCACTTTCCCCTGCCTTGCCGCTTCCTCTGCCGGCGACGGAGGCGGCCAGGCAGGAGAAAGAGCCTTTCCTCTTCTTTCTCCTCCTCCTCTTCTTCTGCCTCCTCTCCTCCTCCTTCCTCTTCTTCCTCCTCCTCTTCTTCTCTCCTCCTCCTCCTCCTCCCCTTCTTCTTCATCTTCTTCCTCCTCTTCTTCTTACTCCCCTCCTCCTCCTCCTCCTCCCCTTCTTCTTCATCTTCTTCCTCCTCCTCTTCTTCTCCACCTCTTTTTCTCCTCCTCATCCTCTTCTTCCCCTCTTCCTCCCCTTTTTCTTCCTCTCTACTTCCTCTTCTTCCTCCTCCTCATTTTCCCCTCTTCCTCCTCCTTTTCTTCCTCCTTTTCTTTTTCTCCTCTTGCTCCTCCTCTGCTTCTTCCACTCTTCCTCCTCTTCTTCTGGTTTTTGGCCAGAAAGGGAAGCACATTTCTGACCTCTGTCTAGGAATAATGCCAAATGTCCTCCATTTTGATCATGCCTAGGAAACATGCATTTATATGAACATTTTTTTTAAAATCATCAATTTTTTTGCATGTCCTCCATTTAAAAAAAGTGTCCTACATCTGAAAAATTTTGTCCTACATTTGTCCTACATTTGTCCTGACTTATGGCAACCCTATCTATGAGGAACAACTTAGGGAGCTGGGGATGTTTAGCCTGGAGAAGAGAAGGTTAAGAGGTGATATGATAGCCCTGTTTAAATATTGGAAGGGATGTCATATTGAAGATGGCGCAAGCTTGTTTTCTGCTGCTCCAGAGACTAGAACACGGAACAATGGATGCAAGCTCCAGGAAAAGAGATTCCACCTCAACATTAGGAGGAACTTCCTGACAGTAAGGGCTGTTCGACAGTGGAACATGTTTCCTCGGAGTGTAGTGGAGTCTCCTTCCCTGGAGGTCTTTAAACAGAGGTTGGATGGCCATCTGTTGAGGTTGCTTTGATTGTGAGTTCCTGCATGGCAGAATGGGATTGGACTGGATGGCCTTTGAGGTCTCTTCCAACTCTACAATTCTATGATTCTATGATCAACTTCTGGCAAATGTTAAGCACAGAGTTGCACTGGTGGACCTGAAGAGTCCTAGAGAGATATTTTCTTGAGTAAAAAGAATAGTGTTTTCTTATTTGCATTTTTTTCCACATTCATGGGTGTCTTTACCCCAACCCCAGTGAATGTGGAGGGACCACTGTCTATCCTTCTCAAAATGAGGAGCCGTATAACTGTGAAGTTGCTCACTCTTGACTGAATCAATCACTATTCCTTAGCCTAACTTTCACTAGACGGCTGTTCTGAAAATAAAAGGAGTGGCAGGAAGCAAATATGGACATATATGTCGGTTTTGCTGCCATTTTAAAATGATTTCAAGTTCTTTGAAATAAATGGGCCCGAACAGACAGGCCAAAATAAAGCTGATTTGGGTCACTATAGAGGTGTGCTGTTTAAATGATGCATGTGTCCTAAGGGGCCGGAAGCCGCGTCAAAGCCACGCTCCAGTTCTAAGGACCAGAGCGCGGCTTCTGGCCTCTTAAGATGCATGTGTCATTTAAACAACATACCCAAAGCAGCTTTTTTTTGGCCTGTCTGTTTGGGCCCATATATATATAGAAATGTGCAAAGTTTGGTAAGTTCTTATGCAAAATGAATCAAACTAAATTCTCACTCTCTCCAGGGAGAATGCCACTCCAGGTTACTTGGATTTCTTTAAAACCACAAACTCGCCTTTCTTTAAAGCAATCTGGATCAACTGATAGAATTTGCTGGATTCTGCATGGCTCTAGTGCATTCCACTACGTTTGTGTCATGGGAAGAACTGCAATTTCAACTTGAGATTGTGGAACCGAGCTGCAGCCAGAGTTCTTCTGGGGGAAATTAGAAATGTCTTTATTAGCCTATGAGTTCTCAAATCCTCTTTCCAAATACAATCCAGAAGCATGTTCCTCCCTCTCTTTTACCCCATTTATAAAACTGAGTGCTTAATGACACTGAATATCTTTGCATATTTAACAACTTCAAAAGACTTCAAAGAATGACTTTGGAAGTCTTCTCAGGTGCGGAAACCATCTGAAAATAATTTATGGTCAGAAAAATCATTCATGTTAGCCATTATTTCAGACCAATTCTGCTATGTTTGTAAATGCACACTCACATGATTATATTTATTTCATTTAGTATTTTAATATGTTGCCTACTCCTTTTTACTGTGACATGGCTATGCCAACATTTTGAATGGATAAACCAGTATATGTTAAAAATACAAAACTGGGATAGACTTTTAATCAGCTTTTATTTGCCACTGCTATAGCTGCACATATTCATAGCGCTTTCCTGTAAGATCCTCTCAAGAATTCTACTACTTGATTCTCCGCCGAATGAGTTGGATCCAGATTTAGTTACAGCAAATCTGTTGTAATCAATTTAAATTAAATTGGTCATGACTAACTGAAGTTCTGGAAGTAACATATTGTACATGACAACACTCCTTGTAGCTCCAAACTCGGTTCTTAGGTAAAACTAAAGTAAACCCATTCAATCAATGGAATTTATGTATTTGTTGACTCACAATACAACAATTGATTAAATGGGTCTATTCTAGATAGGAGTAACCAACAGGATGCCAGCTGTAATATATTAGTTTTGGGGCAAGGCGAGCATCATTATGTTCAATTTTTTTTTAAAGTTAAAGAATGGTGACAGCATGACATTTCCAATATAATGTCCCCTTCATTTGTTATTTGGGGAAGCTAACATACTTTTGTATGAATACATTTTTCCACATGCTAGGCCTTTTTAAACATTTTTCGTGATTGTTTTAGAAAAAGAAACAAGCACATATACAGAATATCAGGGCAAACTCCTAGATTTGGGCAGGAAAATGACATCAAGTATTTGTTTTGGACTTCGAAACAAGTTATATACTACTATTTTAAAAAAAACAAGCTCACAAACTCTAGTCTGCTCTCAGTACAATGTAAGGTGTTTTAGAGCATAATTCCATTATGGCTTGAAAAATCATTAGGAAACATTTTTAAATTGCTGAGGGCCAAAATAAAACTGCTTCAGGTCACTTTGGAGGTATGCTGTTTAAATGATGCATGTGTTCTAAGAGTCTGGAAGCCGTGCCAAAGCCACAGTCCAGTCCTAAGGACTAGAGCGCAGTTTTGGTGCTGCTTCTGGCTTCTTAAGATGTGTGTGTCATTTAAACAGCATACCTCCAAAGTGACCCGAAGCAGCTTTATTTTGGCCTGTCTGTTTGGGCCCGAGGTTCCTCTAGGCAAGGGTGAAGCCTCAAACACTGTGATTGCCAAGGCTAGAAGGAATCCACAGGGACTTTCCAAGGGGTGCGCTGTGTAGTACACCATTTGGGCTAGAGGAGCAAACATGTTTCTAGGCATGAAGGAACCAGCAATCTATAGCCCTTCAGGCGTTGAACTGCAACTCCCATAATTTTCAATCATTGGTTATACTGTATGGGGGTGTTAGATACAATGAATGGTGCATGCTGCTGTGCCACCGCGCCTAAGCCCCATTATAATGGTGGCATTTAGTCTGGACCCTCACCCCCTTCCTAAAATCCTGGCTACATCCCTGCCAGGACTTTGGGAAGCCCTTTATGTCCATAAAGGGCTGCACCCCAAAGTCTTGCAAATCTTTCCAGTAGGATCTGGTGCAATGCCATTACAAGACTTTAGCTTCAACTTCAATGTCCATCGCAACTAAGATGCCTCCAGAGTCTTTGGGATAAGTCTTCTCTCCTTCAGAAGCCACAGCAGTGGCAGCAGAGGTGGAGGGAAAGCTTTAGATCTTACTCCTGGAGGGCCATGTAGTTTACAAAAACAGCCCTGGGGGGAACATACTTTGATTACTTCTGATCTAGAAGAACAACTGCTATTCAGTACCCTGTGAATACCAAAATCCATGGATGCTGGTCCTGAGAAGCTAATTCAACCCCCTAGCCTTCCACAGTTGTCCACCTACATCTTAGATTCAGACAAGAATTCTATTATTTTGTTTTATTTATATCATACTTTCCTCCCCAAACAAGTCTCAACAGTTCACAATGTGGATTAAAACACAACATAGCTAAAAATGATCACCATAAGAGTTTAATGCATTTAAAACAATTAATGAAATGATCTTCTTGTGACTTTCTAGATGGAGGTGACAGGGGCTGCATCCACACTGCGGAAATAATCCGGTCTGGCACCACCTTAACTGCCACGGCTCAATGATAAGGAATTCTGGGGAGAGGCACTTGTATTAGTACCAGAGCTTTGCCAGAAACAATGACACTTCCCAGAATTCCATAGCATGGAGCCGTGGCAGTTAAAGTAGTACCAAACTGGATTATTTCTGCAGCACGATGCTGCACATGTCTCATCCTAGGACCTTTTCCATACAAATCAGAAGGAAGAGAAAAGGAATAAGTGATGAAAACTTTCTGTCCATCTCTTTCTTGAACAAAACTGTAGTGTAATAGTATGTGTGTGTTTGGTGCCATGGAAAGCATAGTTTTTTTTAAAGGGAAATGAGAAGATGATGGAGAAGGAAGGAAAGGACAGAAGAGGAAATCTGCCTTTCACTCTACTCCTCATGTACCTTCATCACTGCGCTTGTGTGAGTCAAATGAAGACTGACAACAGATCCTCCTTTTCCTTCCTTGCTAGTTCAGTAACTGTTTCCGCTCTCTTCCTCACTGAAGTGTGTGGTCCTATAAATACTAATGCAATTGGGTATCGGTGTAAATAATGCATGTCTTTCGGAACTAGATCAAAATGTTTCTGTAAACTCTTTTTAATTGTACTGTGCAAATTAAACTCTCCTTCCCCCACTTCCCTAAGTTATTTAGAACTCTTGCAACATAAAATGTATTATTCAGAACACAATCTGTCCGCCTGATGTATAAGCTTAACATACATTTTAAGACGCAGAACTCACTTTTTGCCAAGCATTTTTTTTCTTGCTGCTACCTATGCTAATTTTCATGGATGTGTGCATGCACACTGCCAATTGCACATGAACTGCTTTATCCTTAAAATCTCCATTCTCCTGTCATTCAGAGCCCTTTAACAAGGGGGAGAACTGGGAGTTAACTGTTTGAGGTTTCAGTCACCAATGAAACTAAAACTCTTTCATTTGGGCTACAATTGACAAGTGTTCCATATAGAGCACCTAAATGTTTCCCCTCATGTAACAGTACAGAGACTTCTTGAGAAATTCAGTATTCTCTGCCTAAGAAAGGAGCAGTTAGTCCTGCACAAGACACAGCTAGCCTAGACCTCAATGAGAGTTACTTCACGGTTGCTACTGGGTTTGAAATGTTATTGCCTTTTGTTTCCCTCATGGGAGTTGCTTTTGCCTGCATCACTATCCCTCTAAGTCCAGTGATTTCCAAACTTTGGTCCTCCAGGTGTTTTGGATTTCAACACCCAGAAGCCCCAAAAAGCTTGGCCAACAGTCAGGAATTCTTGGAGCTGAAGTCCAAAACATCTGGAACACCAAAGTTTGGGAACCACTGTTCTAGACCATCTTAACGGATAACAGAAGTAACATTGGTTGTATCAACAGAAGTACAGTATCTAGATCAAGGGAAGTAACAGTGTCACTCTGTTTTGCTCTGGTCAGGCCCCACCTGGAATACTGTGTTCAGTTCTGGGCACCACAATTCAAAAAGGATGTTAAGAAACTGGAGCGTGTCCAGAGGAGGGCAACCAAAATGGTGAAGGGTCTGGAAACCATGCCCTATGAGGAACGACATAGGGAACTGGGGATGTTTAGCCTGGAGAAGAGAAGGTTAAGAGGTGATATGATAGCCCTGTTTAAATATTTGAACGGATGTCATATTGAGGAGGGAGCAAGCTTGTTTCCTGCTGCTCCAGAGAATAGGACATGGAACAATGGATGCAAGTTAGAGGGGAAAAGTTTTCACCTAAACACTAGGAGGAACTTCCTGACAGTAAGAGCTGTTTGACAGTAGAAGATGCTCCTTCGGAGAGTGGTGGAGTCTCCTTCTTTGGATGTCTTTAAACAGAGGATGAACAGCCATCTGTCAGGGGTGCTTTGATTGTGAGGTTCTGCATGGCAGAATGGGGTTGGACTTCATGGCCCTTGGGGTCTCTTCCAACTCTATGATTCTATGATCTGAGGAAATGTGTAGGCCTATTGTCACTTATCTGCTCCTGTATGTTCCCTGACAAGGAGGCCAGTGAAGCTTTGAAAGCTTTTATTGTGGTTAATTTATTTATTTAGGGGATTTGGTCACTCATAGAATCATAGAGTCGGAAGAGACCAGAAGGGCCAACCAGTCCAACCCCCTGCCATGCAGGAACTCTCAATCAAAGCATAACATCCTGCCTTTCTCCCAAAACGGGATTTAAGGTGGCTTACAATAATTTAAAAAGATAAACACTGATTATTTTTGTTAATATCCACCCTTGAGGCAATCTCAGCCTATGGTGACCTTGTGGATGAGACATCTCCAAGACTCTCTGTCCTCCATTGTTCTGAGTAGGTCCTGTAAATTGAGGCCTGTGAGTGACCTACCTAATTGAATCCAGCCATCTGGTGTGAAGTCTTCCTCTCTAGCTAGCATTATTGTGTTTTCTAGTGATCCGTGCCTTCTCATGATGTGGCCAAAGTATAACAGCCTCAACTTAATCATCTTGACTTCCAGGGAGATGTCTGGCTTGATTTGTTCCAAAACCTTTTTAAGCTGCTCATAGTATCCTCAGCACTGTTCTCCAGGACCATATCTCAAATAAATTGATTTTCTTCTTATCTGTTTTGGCTCTCACATCTGTACATGGTGATGGGGAATACAATGGCTTATACAATTCTAACTTTCCTTTTCAGTTGTATATCTTTAGATATAGGATGGGTAACATCTGGCTGAATGAAACTACATGTGAAAGGGATCTAGGAGTTCAAGTAGACCACAAGTTGAAAATGAGTCAACAGTGCGATGCAGCAGCTAACAAGGCCAATGCGATTTTAGGCTGCATCAATAGAAGTATAATGTCTAGATCAAGGGAAGTAATAGTCACACTCTATTCTGCTCTGGTCAGGCCCCACCTGGAACACCGTGTCCAGTTCTGGGCACCACAATTCAAAAAGGATGTGGAGAAACTAGAGCCATGTGTCGAAAGGAGGGCGACTAAAATGGTGAAGGGTCTGGAAACCATGTCCTATAAGGAACAACTTAGGGAACTGGGGATGTTTAGCCTGGAGAAGCGAAGGTTAAAAGGTGATATGATAGATTTCTTGCATTCATCATAACAAGCTTCCAGCAGTCTTCTGGTTTATTTTCTGGTTTTGTATTTGTTCAACTGATACCAACGTCATTCAGAACCCTTACTCTCAATCTTCACAGACTTCAGCCACCTTTTTCTTTGACTCAGCCACCAAGATTTTATCTTCCTTCCCCCAATTTTCATTTTCAATGGGAAGCCCCATTTATATGTAAATCCAGCACACTGTAAGGCATTGCCCAAGGTTTTCATTCTTTTCTTTCCTTGTACAATTTTCAGTGCCTAGTTGTGATATACATCAATCTTGTTTCCTTGTATGCCACTTGCTTATTTTTAAGGCTTTCTAAATTAGTAGGACTCCCTGGCAAATCTTAATCTTGATATCTTCAAAACCAATATTTGGCCTTTTGTTTTTCCTACTACTTTCTCAACTACAAGGCTTTTTCTGCTTATTTTTGACATAAGGATTTTCTGTGGCAAGGCCAACCTGTCATTCTTGTTTGAATTGCTGGAGGTATTCCATTATTTCTTGATATTTCTTATTCCCTTCCTTTTATTCCCTCAGGAGGCCATCTTATCATCTTCACAAAACAATGGATTTGAGCCACAGGAAAAGATTTCCCCACTAAACATTAAGAAGAACTTCCTGACAGTAAGAGCTGTTCAACAGTGGACTAGGCTGCCCCAGAGAGTGGTGGAGTCTCCTTCTTTGGAGGTCTTTAAAAAGAGGCTGGATGGCCATTTATCTGTAGTGCTTTGACTGAGAGTTCCTGCATGGCAGGGGCTTGGACTGGATGGCCCTTGCGGTCGCTTCCAACTTTATGATTTGATGATTTCTTCCTACCATTGCTGTGATCCGTGAGGTCGTCTTCACTCTGAGTCCAACATATCTTGCTGATGCTCGGCAGCTAATTGTATTGGCATATTTTCTTAATGCTGCAGTTTATTATGTCACCTATTTAGTTCTATTTATTTCTTCATCACAGATCAAAGCGATGATGTGGATGAATCATATCTGTTCATCACACCCAACAGGCATGCTACTACTGTTTGTCTTCCATCAAGAAGTGCATCCATTTTCATATGACAAATGCTGAAAGATCTCTCATAGGTTTTTTTAAATGCCATTAGAGGTGTAGCATGTTCATGAAATGTGGCCCACATCGTTTCATCTTACTGAAGCCATCAACTGATGATTCTTAATTGTGTGCCTACAGATCTCTGGCTCAGAACAAAAGCTTGAGATTGAGGAGGTATATACTTATTTATTTACTTACCTTTTTATGCTTCATCTTTCCTCCTAACAACAAACTCTTATTAAAACGTAATAGAAAAATAAATGAATTTTAAAACACAATTAAAAATGTGACAATCAAAATCATAGCCAGCGTGAAACTGGCTAGATCCCATTCAGCAGGGAACTACCTTGCATGGCAAAGGCCTATCTTAATAAATAAATTTTAAAAATACACAACTTTGCTAGAAGAAAAGGGCAGGGGGTTAGTCTAGAATCATAGAACAATAGAATCATAGAGCTGGAAGGCCGTCCAGTCCAACTCCATTCTGCCATGCAGGAACTCTCAATCAAAGCATCCCTAACAGATGGCCATCCAGCCTCTGTTTAAAGACCTCCAAGGAGGTGTTTAGAGATCTCTGAGGGAGTGTGTTTCACTATCTGCTTTGGCATAGAATTGGAATCTGAAAGCAGTTTATTGGATAGGCCCGCTCTCAAATCCCCATTAAATAGTGGTGGCAAAACTATGGCTGCATCCGCACTGCAGGAATCATCTGGTTTGACACCACTTTAACTGCTGTGGCTCAATGTTATGGAATTCTGGGAACTGTAGTTTGTTGTGGTACCAGAATCCCCAGAATTCCATAACATTGAACCATGGCAGATAAAGTTAAAGTGGTGTCAAACCAGTGCGGATACAACCTGGGAGAAGGTCCTGTCCAAAGAGCCAGGCAAGTTTATATGAGAGGAAGCAATCTTTCGAACACCCTGGTCCCACTCTTTACCAGTTCTTATTAACTCTGAAAGTATAGACTATCTCTGTTTATTATGTGGCGTTCTCTCTGTCTCTGTCTCTGTCTCATCATTTACTCCAACCTGTCATCTCTATACTTAGATGTTATATGGAGAAGTTGTTAATCCTAATTCACCTCCTCATAGCAGCAGCAGCAGCATCATAAATTTTCCCTTCCAAGAACTATAAATCACTCAAGTCTACCAGGCAACAGTGTCATTATTAATTTTAATGCAACTTCCAGATTAATGCATTTAGTAATGATAAACAACAACCATTACCACTGTAATTAAAAGCTGCCAACCATCACAAGCGTTTGCAGAATTGAAAGGAAAGAGAGAGTTGAAACATTTTTGAAGGCATGCCTGTGATATAATAAGTCAGCAATGGGTCTGAGTTGACATAACAAGAGGCCACCTTTCCAGACGTTGTGTCCAAAAGTTCGGGGAAGCAGCGAGAGGAACTCTGCTTGAATTTAGTTAGTATAGATTAGGATCTGTCTGCTAATAAACAAAATAAAGGTTTAGTGAGCTATTGGGGTTTGCAGTTTGCAAACTGTAAAAAAAAGTTTAATGAGAGAACTGGAGACATATATTTGCATGACCTTGGGCAAGTCACATTCTCTCAGCCTCATAAGATGGCAATGGCGAATCCTCTCTGAAGAAACTTGCCAAGAAAAACCTATTATAGGGTTGCCTTAACGTCAGCATAAGTCAAAAGTGACTTGGAGGCAAACAACAACAGCAGCAACAATTATTATTATTATTAACCTTTATTTATAAAGTGCTGTAAATTTACACAGCGCTGTACATACGATCTTTTTAATTGGACGGTTCCCTGCCCTCAGGCTTACAATCTAAAAAGACATGACACAAAAGGAGAAGGGAGTGGTGGTGGGGAAGGGGCCTTTCTAGTAGGATAATACATATAAAATACATAGCAAAAAAGGAAATGATTCAATAAAACAGACAACAAAGGAACATCAAATAGCAAGTGACAGTTATGCAATGCCTGGGAAGGCTTCTCTGAACAGGATGGTCTTCAACTCCGTTTTGAAGCTGGTTAAAGAAGAGATGGCTTTTGCTCGTGGGGGAAGAAGGTTCCAGGAGTGAGGGGCAGTGAGTGAAAAGGGGCGAATCCGAGATGGGGCAGAGGAAATCCTGGGCTGGGACAGCAGACCTTGACTACCAGAACGGAGGGCCCTAGTGGGAAGGTGAGGAGAAATAAGGTCTGATAAGTAAGGAGGGGCCAGCCCATGGAGGGCTTTAAACATGGACAGCAGAAGCTTATACTGAATGTGGAAAGGGAGGGGGAGCCAGTGAAGGGATGCCAACACAGGAGACATGTGGTCAGAGTGGTGGGCGGATGTGATAATGCGTGCAGCTGAATGCTGGACAGAAATTAGAGGACGGAGGTGAGAAGGAGGAAGCCCTGCCAGAAGGACGTTACAGTAATCGAGTCGTGAGACCACTAGGGCATGGACCAGGATCTTGGCAGTAGAGGCAGAGAGATATGGTCGGATTTTGGCAATGTTGTATAAAAAGAATCTACAAGCCTTGGCTGTGGTCTGGATCTGAGGGAAACACGACAGAGAAGAGTCAAAGATAAAGCCAAGACTGCGGGCTTGCTGGACTGGTTGAATAGAAATGTTGTCCATAGAGACAGAAAAGGAGTGTTGAAGGGTGAGCTTAGGAGGAAAGATAAGAAGCTCTGTCTTGGACATATTGAGCTTCAAACGTCGATGGCGCATCCACTGCGAGACAGCTGTGAGGCAAGATGAAACTTGCTGTTCAAGCCTTGGAGAAAGATCAGGGGTGGAAAGATACAACTGAGTGTCATCGGCATACAGATGGTAGGAAAAGCCAAAAGAGCTAATGAGTTTTCCTAAGGACAGTGTGTAGAGAGAAAACAGAAGGGGACCCAGAACAGAGCCCTGGGGAACTCCAACAGAGAAGGGAACAGGAGAAGAAGTCTGACCCCCTGCAACTACTGCAAAAGATCTGCCAGACAAGTAAGATCTAAACCAGTCGAGAACAGAGTCTGAGAAACCAAGGTCAGAGAGTATGTCAACTAGGAGACAGTGATCAATGGTGTCAAAGGCTGCAGACAAATCAAGAAGGATGAGAACAGAGTAAAGGCCATTAACCTTGGCCTGTAAAAGGTCATTGGAGATCTTAGTGAGAGCTGTCTCTGTGGAATGCCTTGGGCGGAAACCAGACTGAAAGGGATCAAGAATGGAGTTGGCTTCGAGAAACTCAAGACAGCGAGAATAAACAACCCATTCCAAAACTTTAGAAAGAAAGGGAAGAAGAGAAATTGGACGATAGCTAGACAAAGAGGAGAGGTCAAGAGAAGGTTTTTTCAGAATTGGGAAATGAGAGCATGTTTGAAGTCTGACGGGAAGGAGCCTGTAGAGAGAGAGATTGAAGATATGGAGAAGTGAGGGGAGAAAAGAGGGAGCTATAGAGATTAGAAGACAAGTAGGAATTGGGTCAAGAGAACAAGTTGCAGGTTTGGAAGAGTTCAGAAGTGTAGCGAGTTCATCCAAGGAAGCAGGAGGAAACACAGAAAATTTGTTAGGCGAGGGCAATAGAAGATTATGAGCAGAAGAAGGAGGGACTATCTCAGAGTGAATAGTGGTAATCTTTGAGATGAAATAATTAGCAAAGTCATTTGGAGAGAATGATGAAGAGACAGGAGGAGAGGGAGGTTTAAGCAAAGAGTTGAAGGTGGAGAACAAACGCTGCGGGCGCCTCTCATTGGCAGAGACCAATGATTTGTAATAATTTTGTTTTGCCATAGAGAGGGCGCGTGAGAAGGAAGAAAGAACAAATTTGTAATTAATAAAATCAGTCCACTGTTTGGACTTTCTCCAAAGATGTTCGGCTGCTCTAGAGCAGGACCGGAGAAACTTGATAATGGAGGTAAGCCAGGGCTGAGGCCTAGTCTTAGAGGAAGAAGTGCATACAGAGACAGAGGCAAAGCGGTCAAGAGTCGAGGAAAGAGTGGAGTTAAATAGAGACATTGCTGAGTCAGCAGAGTCCCCAAGATTTAGGGAAGAGAGAGATGAATCTAGGATCTGACCAAGATGGTTAGAGTCAACAGATTGAAGGTTACAAAAATGGCGTTGAACAGTATGACGAGGAGGAGGAGTATAAGTGAGAGCAAAAGAGATTAAATGATGGTCAGATAGTGGAAAGTCAAGTGTCAGGTAGTCAGAAATGGCGCAGTTTGCAGCAAGAACCAGGTCAAGACAGTGACCGAGAGAATGGGTTGAGGAGTTGGAATGTGGTTGGAGGCCAAAGGAAGCTAGGAGAGAGTTGAAGCGAGACGTTGTAGGGTCATTGGAATCATCAACGTGGATATTAAAGTCACCTAGGATCAAAGTGGGGACTGAATCTGAAAGAAAGAATGTCAACCATGATTCAAAGTCAGATAAGATAAAACAAGAAGATTTGCATCATTATCCTAAAGATATGTTCACCTTTTAATATATTTGCATGGTCAATAAACTTATGCAGTTGTTGGCATAATTAGCCAAAATGTTTATCACTTACTTACTATTACTTTTATGAGGTAATTGGGAAACAGAGAGTAGGTTGGGAACTTATGTTTACTCCATGGGAAGGTGAGGAGAGGATAGTACCCAGGCCAAGAATTATGAATTGTAGAGTTGGAAGAGACCACTAGGGCCATCCAGTCCAAACCCCTGCCATGCAGGAAATCTAAATCAAAGCATCCTAACCCTAACCCTAACCCTAACCCAAGAGGGTAGTTACATGCATCATCTCAAAAGTGGGCACAGATTTTCATTAAACTGAGATTGACAGCGCATATGTAAAAGAATCACATTTAGAAATTGTTAGGATAATTTAAATAGAAACACAGTACACATCTCAAATGTGACTGTGGAGTGTTGGCATCTGAAAGGCCAATGCAATTTTAGGCTGCATCAGTAAGAGTATCGTATCTAGATCAAGGGAAGTAATAGTGCCACTCTATTCTGCTTTGGTCAGGCCTCACCTGGAATATTGTGTCCAGTTCTGGGTGCCACAATTCAAAAAGGATGTTGAAAAACTGGAATGTGTCCAAAGGAGGGCAAGTAAAATGGTGAAAGGTCTAGAAACCATGTCCTATGAGGAACGACTTAGGGAGCTGGGGATGTTTAGCCTGGAGAAGAGAAGGTTAAGAGGTGATATGATAGCCCTGTTTAAATACATGAAGGGATGCCATACTGAGGAGGGAGCTGACTTGTTTTCACTTGCTCCAGAGAACAGGACACGGAACAATGGCTGTGAGCTACAGGAAAAGAGACTCCACCTCAACATTAGGAAGACCTTTCTGATAGTAAGGGCTGTTTGACAGTGGAACACACTCCTTCCTCAGAGTGTAGTGAAGTCTCCTTCCTTGGAGGTCTTTAAACAGAGGCTAGATGGCCATCTATCGGAGATTATTTGATTTGGATTCCTGCATGGCAGGGGGTTGGACTGGATGACCCTTGCGGTCTCTTCCAACTCTATTATTCTATGATTCTATGAAAGGAGCTTGCTGAATCTATGCTCAGATGACTATACTGATTCATTTCTTCATTAAACTGATACATTACCCGACTGGAAAATCCCAAACAACCGTCAATTAAAGAACAATAAAATCAGTTAAGACAGCCAAATTCCATTATTAAAATATTAAAATGTCAAAAAGATAGCAATGAAACTGAGAATAAAAAAAGAGGGAGAGGAAGCGCTAAGCCTGGCATCTAAATTAATGCCAGGAAGGTGTGCTACAAAATGCAGAGGAAAGCGAATTAAGGAAAATCACAAAAAGAAATAAGCATACAGGATGAGTGATGGGTGTGTGGGTGTCAAGAGGGTTGGGGATGAGTAAATGTCAGGAGTAAATGTAGAGATATTTTTGTAAAATAAAATACTATATACAGTTAGTTCTATCTCGTGAAGGGAATTCCAGGCAAACTCCTGTTACTAGATCTCCGCGAACTAAATTTTCTTGTTCCCTCAGGATTAACAAAAAGATTGGTATATTCTGTTACATCACCAGCTGAACCAGAAAACAAAGAATGTCTCTGCCCCTTGAATCTCTTCCATACGAAACTAACAAGTCTCCAATGGATGAAATTTTGTGTGAGCCCTGCAACAAAGTTTGGCAGCGTTTCTCTCCCCAGGTAGAGTGTTTTTCAATGGGCTATTAAAAACCGTTGGTTTTTAATAGACCTTCTTCTTGCGGTGATAAAAACGGCTAAAATTAGTTTGTCAATAGGGCTCAAGACTGCTGCCAGTTTGCTTCGTAAGAGAAGCTGCATAAAGGCAAATAAACCAATACACCAGACAGCATTTGTCCAGCGTTCTGCTCCATTAGAGCAATGTAATATTTTCTGAATTCCCTTTGGAAACAACATTGCACCTCAATTATGTGAATTCATTGTGATGGCAAGAGAGGTTAGCTGCCACCCTGCACCCAGCTTTTCCAGGCTTAATTGTCTTGACTGAATAATTTTAGAAAGCTCCATAAATAGAAGGTTCACAAATACAAGATATTAGCAAAGTAAATTGGTGTTCATTCGTCTCCAGTGTCCCAGCTCTTCAGCTCCTTGAATTCATTAAAACACTTAATGAAAAATGGTCTCCTATTTATCCAAGAGTGTGTTTTATAATTTGCCTTGCAAGGATTCTGGATTCTGGGTGGCTCAAAAGGATCCTCTCCCAGAACTGCTGCACCCTTTAAAGCTCCAACGTTCTTCCTTAAATGTGCCTGCAAGGCACACCAATGTAATGGTTCAACTATTCAATTAAACATGTGCACACCAAAAACAACTATTCAGCATCAAGTGTGTGCTCTCTCTCTCTCACACACACACACATACACACACATAGCATTTTCATGTACACTTCTGTCACCTGCTATGGCTGCAGAACCACCTCAAGATGAAAAAGTTGCGACTAGAAGGGCAAGTTGTTGGGGTTTTTTTGTTTTTGTTTTTGGCCTTTAAAAAAAATTAAAACAAGGCATGCTGGGGCAGCAAACCTTGTTTTAAAGATGAATCGTGTTTTCTGGAGGCGGTAGTTGCATTCTAGGGGAATACATGTGGGGTTGGCCCCTGAGCCATGACCATGTGTTGCCTATTCCTACTTTCATACCCTACTACTGTTCTGATTTGGGCAGAGACAGTTTTGATTGATGCTGCGCTATCTCATCTTAAGCTGCTTTTAAAATGCCCCGGTTTCTCTCTCCTCCTCCCATTTTTGACTTTTGTCCTCAGTTTACTTCAATTGCTGCAAACTGAGTTCAGAGTGCAAAAAATAGTTTGCACTCAGTGAACCCCAAAGGGAGGAGAGGAGAAGGTGAACAGTCTGGAAACCATGTCCTATGAGGAACGACTTAGGGAGCTGGGGATGTTTCGCCTGGAGAAGAGAGGGTTAAGAGGTGATATGATAGCTCTGTTTAAATATTTGAAGGGATGTCATATTGAGAAGGGAGGAAGCTTGTTCTCTGCTGCTCCAGAGAACAAGACCCGGGACAATGGATGGAAGCTCCAGGAAAAGAGATTCCAGCTCAACATTAGGAGGAACTTCCTAAGAGTAAGGGCTGTTCCACAGTGGAACACACTCCTTCCTCAGAGAGTAGTGGGGTCTCCTTCCTTGGAGGTCTTTAAGCAGAGGCTAGATGGCCATCTGTCAATGGGGATGCTTTGATGGCCCTTGGGGTCTCTTCCAACTCTATGATTCTAAGAGAGACTGGAATTTTCCCTTTCCCAGTAAGCTCAGGGAAAAGCAAACTGCTGCAGCCTCTCCCAGCTTATATGTGCTTCCTCATACATAACATGTCATCTTGACCACATTCTGATGCTGGATAACCACACGTGTCCCAGTTTTCATCTGTGACATGTTGGAGGCTATGTCTGTTGTTGTGTGCCTTCAAGTCATTTCTGACTTGCGGCAACCCTAAGGCAACAATATCATGGGGTATTCTTGACACGATATGTCCAGAGGAGGTTTGCCATTGCTTTCCTTTGAGGCTGAGAGCATGTGACTTTCCAAGGTCACCCAGTGGGTCTCATGATTGAGTTGGGAATTGAATCTTGTTTTCTCAAATCACTGAACAATACATCTGAATCATGTTTATTTTGACTTGAGCTGGGAAATAACTGGTTTGACCAACTCATGAAGTTATAAGCATGCTATATTACTTTCTAGTGATGTGGCCTAACTTGCTACATTTCTTAATTAACAATGAAATCATATGCTCTACTGAATCAATTGATTTTAAAAATAAGATTCATTAAAACAGGTGCCTTCTCTGGCAGATTCAGTAAGAAAAGAAGGGCTAAGGAGAAATGGGATTTGCATTGGAAGAAACGCACTATGAGACTTTGTTGCTGAGCAACAGAACCCAGTAATAGAATAGCTGGGAAATAACGAAAGTACTGGGATTGGGGAGCAGTTGAAGAAGAATGGTCTGTCTTGACTCCCTCATCTCTTTTTGTTCTCTATTCTGCTTTCCATTCAGCCCCGATTCAGTAGGTCATACACTTTAAAGAATTTGATAAGATGGGAGCTATTAATATGGAACCAAAAGAGTCCTTTAGCAAAACCTATGCCCTCCCAGGTCTACTTAGAAGTAAAATCCATTCAACTCCTTGGTAATCCTTCAGTTGCTTATTACTGCACATGTTTGGATAACTAAGTGTAGTTTTCCTCAACCTCACCTGCTTCTAAGAAGACATGAAGAGGCACGAGTTTAGGTTTTGGTTCCAAAGTAATGGCACCTATCTACCCACCCTTCTGCTTTTAACTTTGCCCCTTCTTCAGTTCATCATGCACTTTGAGAGATCTGATAAGTTTGAACTTGGAGCCAAAAAGTGTGTGTGTGTGTGTGTGTGTGTGTGTGTGTGTGTGTGTATTCCTACACCTTTCTTTATAAAGTCCACAAGGAGGGAAGTCCTATTCCGTTAAATGAATAAAACCATGTGCTCTACCAACAATCTTTGCAGATCACATTTCTTGACAGGGTACAAGGAAAGAGAGAGCATGCACTGAAAAAGTTGTATAGAAAAACTGTTTTGCATATGCTCAGAAGCACTTAAAATATTTTTGATTAAAAATTCTGGACCTGTCATTGACTGATTTATAGTTATCCACCTATTGCTGCAATTGCAGTAAATCAGTGTCCTCTAACTGAAATCAACTAGGGATCTAGGAGTCTTAGGAGTTTATCACACGAGAGGAATCTCTTAATTTCGAATGAAAAGAAAGTGGGGCCAGAATGCATTCACATGAATTCACTAGTTCAGTGAATTTACCTGAATTCGAATTGCATTTGAACTGACTTCCTATTGCCCCAAAATAGCTTGCCATTGCCCGAAATTGCGTGTGGTAGTCTATCATGCAATAACGTGAAAACCCATGATTGAGTTCGGACTGACTTCCCATTGCCCGAAATTGCGTGTGGTAGTTTATCACACAATAACATTAAACCATATGATTGCGTTTGGATTGCCATTGGATTATACTTCCAATTTCCCTTGTCTGATAACGTCCTTAGTAGACTTCTTGTGGAATAGAGTATAGAAGGCCCCTAGTCACTGGAAAAACTGTGGACATCAATGGCAGCAAAAAAGTGTCTTCTTAATTGTCATCACAACCACAGCACAGTCTTTCTAACTGGTTTTGTTGGGTCAGACCTGTGAACTTATCACATGTACAAAAAAGCCCATCTGCAACCCAACAGGATGCAGCCGGGTTGCAGGACACAGGTGGGAATTATCACACGTAATTCACCACCGATTCTACCAGGCAAGTGCATCCCGGCTGCATCCTGGGTCCCAGGCGCACTTCGGAGACCACTTTTCAAAGCCGAGAGCTTTCTGTCTTTAAAAAGTGGCCTCTGAATCACGCCTGGGACCCAGGCTGCAGTCGAGCTGCATTTGCCCAGTGGAAACAGTGATGAATTATGTGTGATAATCCTTGTCTGCATTCCACAACCCAGCTGCATCCCGTTGGGGTGCAGTCAGGTTTTTTCTCCATGCGATAAGTTCCCTGCTCTGTCTTCTACCACTGATGTGCCTCACTCATTTCATCTCTGCTAGCTTCCTGGTAAACTAGGAACATCAACTGGTTCCACTTTTGTGGGGCAGTGGTGCTCAAAAATGATTGTATCCACTACTCTCGCCATTTCTCCATTCCAGATATCAGCCCAGGCATCAAGAGAATCACATGACAAGGAAACTCCTCAGAAGCCATCCATTATTCATCTGGATCAATAAGCCTCTGGAGCCAGACCGTTTTAACTGGCCCCCAACCCTACAGAGACTACAAGTCCTATTAAGTCTAAACCCCTAGAGGTAGTGCTCTATCCATAACAAATTAACTACAGGCAGTTTCCCAACACTCAGATCACCATAATCCTATCCAGCACAGAAAACTAGGTCCAAAATATAAACTGTGGCATGTGACATGAGAGACATGAATGTGAGAGCCTGAAAGAGTGGTCTCAGCATGAAGGTTGAAGTCTCCCAGAACAACAAGCCAGTGGAGATTCTAACATCGCTGCTGAGACCAACTCAACCAGCTCAAGAAGGGAGATTGTTGAGCAGGGGTGGTGGTGGTGAACAAACATAATCTCTGCTCTATCCTGGCTACTCAACTTCTAATACATTTACTCATACCCAGCAGACTGGTGAAGATGGAAGCCTGGTAGATTGCGCCAACTCTACCTTCTGGCCTCCCCAAGCCTCACCTGCTACTATACAGAGAACCCAGGCAGACAGAGGTGGGAGAGATGAACCACTCTTCCCAAGCTTCATCCAACTACCGTGTTTCCCCCAAAATAAGACACTGTGGCCTGTTACAGACAGCCAAAATAAAGCTGCTTCGAGTCACAGTGGAGGTATGGTGTTTGAATGATGCATGCGTCCTAAGAATCCAGAAGCCACACCAAAGCTGCACTCCAGTCCTTAGGGCTGGAGCGTGGCTTTGGTGCGACTTCTGGACTCTTTGGACGCATGCATAGTTGAAACACCATACCTCCACTGTGACTCGAGGCAGCTTTATTTTGGCTGTCTGTAACAGGCCTGTCTCTTATTTATTTTTTCCTCAAGAAGACAAGCTATGGCTTATTTTCAGGGAGGAATTCCGTCCTGATTTTTTTGAGACTCCATTTCCTTTAGAACCACTGGCCCCAATCTTTCCGCTCCGTTCCCACCTCCTTCTGTTCCGCGCCAGGCCTATCACTATGAAGTTTATCGCACTGGGGTTAAAACGTTCCCCAGTGCGTTCTAACGTGCCCGCACACGTTCTCAGAAATGGCATCCCCTGGAACACAACAGGAACGCGATTGGAACACCTGGTGGCAAAGGCGGCATTCCAGTGTGCGGTAAAATGGGGTATTTGGCCCCATCGCATTCCTGTCACGTTCCGTGCGTGCCTGCACGCGGGCACGTTAGAATGCACTGGGGAACGTTTTAACCCCAGTGCGATAAACTTCTAAATCTTATTTTGAGGGTATGGTTTATATTGCAAAAATGCTTAGAAATCCTGCTACAGCTTATTTTATGGTTATGTCTTATTTTCGGGGAAATAGGGTAGGTCTCTGTAATACAAGGCAAGTCAGCATGATCATACAGGACCATGTTTTTTTTCATATATCAGCTTGGCTTTAAGCAAGGGCATTTTCAGCCCAGTCACCTGTTGACAAGACTATCAAATCCATTTGAAGTGGGACGACAGTTTGGAGGCAGCCAACAACCTGTGGCTCTCCCCTCTT
Source organism: Sceloporus undulatus (assembly GCF_019175285.1). Classification (NCBI taxonomy): domain Eukaryota; kingdom Metazoa; phylum Chordata; class Lepidosauria; order Squamata; family Phrynosomatidae; genus Sceloporus; species Sceloporus undulatus. Next base: position 35,327,886 of record NC_056529.1, on the reverse strand, counting down.
CTGTGTTCTTTCTACTGCCATATCTCCCTCTACCCAGTATTGTTGTAAAAGTGCTCCCTGGGCTGATTCTCCTCTCGTGTTTTTTTAATTTCTTTCTTTTGCTGTCAGGGCAGATTGTTTTAAGAGTCCCCCCTGTGTGCGAATAGAAACCAAACTCCCCTTCCCCCCACCTAAGCACTCTTTTGGGGTGTCCTGCCCTCTCTCCACCCTGGAACACTGTCCCTCAAAGGGCAATCCCACCAACAGCCATCTTATATACCCTTTCAAAAAGGCACAAGTGGTACTCTGGTGGGCCCAGGTTTCGGGTCACTTTGGAGGTATGTTGTTTAAATGATGCATGTGTCCTAAGAGTCTGAAAGCCATGCCAAAGGACTGGAGCATGGCTTTGGCGCAGCTTCTAGACTCTTAAGATGCTTGTGTTATTTAAACAGCATACCTCCAAAGTTACCCAAAGCAGCTTTATTTTGGCCTGTCTGTTTGAGCCCTGTACCTGATGCCTAGTCCTGAAAGGGATGACAATATCTTGACCAGGCAGTTGTGCACAGGAGAGAAGAGCAGCAAACAGGCAGAGAAAATGGGAGCAGAGAATTTCTCTCCTCTCTGGGAAATTGCAAACAGTGTTATTGTTCTCTCCGACGATCAGGATTTGCAGTCCCCTGAGTAAGCATGTAATGAAACACAGTTTCATTACAACTTTGAACAATGTCAAATTCAAAGCAAAGAATAACATTTGTCTTACATTCTGTTGAGTCTTCAAACATATGACACTAGAGTTTGGGGAACTGGAAGAAGCTTCTAAATGTCAATTTCACAAGTATTTCGGGGGGGGGGGACAATCTTTGTGAAATGTTGCATCTGAAAAAGAAAAGATCTCTGCAAACTATTTCCCAAGAAATCTCATTATTAAATGAGGACTTACAAGAGACAGTTGCACTTAATGTTTAGTGAAGTGTGCATACTGTAGTTGTAAGAATTTCCCCTCCTTTTTTTTTTTTTTTTGCACATCACCTGTATCTGTGGCAGAAGCTGCAAGACGTTTAAGCAAACTAGCACACATTAAGAAATGCAGACACTCTACAATGTGACAAGAACAGCTAAACCACCTTGTAATCATATCTATTGAGTGTGAAGCTGCTGGAAGAACTGCTTGAGGGCTAATTAATTGCTCTGTGTTGGAAAAGCCCAGAAAAATAAAGCTTCAACATAAATTGATGTAATGGTTGAAGCCACATTAATCCATTAGAATTTTCTTTTAAATCAAGACATGATGGGGCAATTTTAGTTGGTTTTAACTATATTTTATGTTTTGATATTGTGTTTTTAATCTGTCATATTTTTAAATACTTTTATAAGGAAGGGAGGGATTATAATGTTTTTAATTTTATATTTTACTCTGTTATAATCACTGTTGTCAACCGCCCGGATTGGTTCGCCACAGGGCGGTATACAAATAATAATAATAATTATTATTATTATTATTATCCTTTTAAAAGTAAAAAATAAAATTAAAAATAGCAAGCAGTCCTTCCAGGATTCTCAGGTTGAATCTTAGTATTTTTAAAAGCAGCAAAGGTAAACATTTTTCAGCAATGTAGACTATGGGGCTAAAGACGGATGGCAAGACGCCGTCCCTTTTTGCAAAATGGGGCCGCAGCAACCACATGCCACAGCCTCCACATGGAGCAAAAAGAAGCTGTGGATAAGGGGTTCTTTTTGCTCCCTGGAAGGGGTATCATAGGTGTGCTGGTGTGCCATGATGATGCCCCTTCCATACTGCACCGTTTGGGGACTGCACCATCGTGGCGCACATCATGTTGACCAATGTGCACCACAATGGTGCCCTACTGGCGGTGGTAGGGCTTGGAGTGTGCGGATGCTCAGCCCTCACCCCGCTCATAGGCTGGTGCTTTTCGCTGATCTGTATACGGCCAATGTACCAGTTATTTCAGAACTTACAGTTTTATCATGGATCACAAGATAGTACCCATGAGATAAGGGACTGTGCTACTGGTTTGGAACTAGGCCTTTGGAAGTTTTTCCAGACCTCCGTAAATGATGCTTGGGCCCTTCTTTGCTTTGTGGAATAATATGGTCAGCCCTGTAACTAGGAATGATCATGATTGGGATCCTAGTGATTAGTTTCAACGAGAGCAGGCCCACTGAATGGTGAGTCAACACATAGATCAGGGGGCGGCAACCTACGGCCCGCGGGCCGCATGCGGCTCGCCGAGCCGTTGGGACCGGCCCCTGCTTGGTCCTGCTGCTGATTGCCGCCGCCAAAGGCCCCGCGGGGCCTTTGGCCTCTCGTGGAAGTGCGCAGGGCCTTTGGTGGCAGGCAAGAGGGGGCCTCTCGCGCAGCCGCACGGGGAGGAGGAGGAGGAGGGAGGAAGGAAGGAAGGAAGAAAGAGGAGGAGGAGGGTGGAAGGCGGAGGAGGAGGAGGAGGAGAAAGAAGAAGAAGAGGAGGAGGAGGAGGAGGAGGAGGATGGTGATGGTGATATTGATATGAGCCAGCTTCAGAGGCACGGCCAATGTAAGTTGCTGTGATTTTTACAAACTCATGTGCAGTGAAGAAAAACCACAGTCCCTTGACCAAGTACACACTTCTGAGAAGTACATTTGAACCCGAGGGCAAATCACTTCTTGTGAGACCACCTTGACACGTTCAATATGCATAGCCATGTGAACCCATGTTCAGTGTGAAACCCAAAGAGTTTGGTTATGCAATAAGCCTCTGAAATATGCAAGAGGCCATCTTAAGTAAAGCCATGTTCAATGCCCAAATGTGCTGTTTGGAATGGGGGGAGGGGGGGTTGGCCAGAAAGGGAAGTCCATTTCTGCCATCTGTCTAGGAATAATGCCCAAATGTCCTCCATTTTGATCATGCCTAAGAAACATGCATTTCTATTAACATTTTTTAAAAATCATCAAATTCTTTCGCATGTCCTCCATTTTTAAAAAATGTGTCCTACATTTGAAAATGTCATCCTATATTATTTAATTATTTATTCCCCCCCCCCCCCGTTGTCTTGGGGACACCAACCCGCCCCCCGGCTCAAAAAGGTTGCCTACCCCTGACATAGATAAATCCAGTTATTTCGATGGCTCAGCTTTGGTAAGACTAACTATAAGATTTAGGTCAATATCTTGTGCAGAAAAATCCAGAGTTCTGCTGCCACTGTATGGCACTGAAACAATAAGCTGTACATACAATCCCGGCCATTGCAATTTCACTATTGCACAGATGTATTTCTCAAACTGTGCTGCTGTTCACTCCCTTGTTCCCTAGGTTCAAGATTCTTGCAATCCTTTGGAGAATCACTGTCCACACACAAAGGCCAGTTCTACCATTATACAGAGCAAAGCAGCTGCTGCAGAGAGCAGATTCAAAACACCATGGAAAGGCAGCAAATTAATTTATTATTGTTGTATTTAAACTCTCAAGGATGGTTAGAGCTCCTTGTGAAATATTCTGCTTCAGGAGCTAAAGTAACCGAAGCAGTGCTGGAGGAAAGTCCTCCACTGTTCTGCCTTAATCATCAAAATTTACAGTGCTTTATAAATAAAGGTTAATAATAATAATAATAATAATAATAATAACAATAATAATAATATCTCCTAGATCAGCCCTGCCAGTATTCTTCTTTCTTGACAATTTGCTGGAATGATTCCTATTCCTATTCCTTCAGCAATTCCTTGATAACTTCTCTTTATTATTTTTTTCATCCTTAAATCGTTGTGCATTTCCCTTTCCCTTTCCAGGGTTGTTGTTGTGTGCCTTCAAGTCATTTCTGAGTTAGGGCAACCCTAAGTTTTCTTAGCAAGCTTCTTTAGAGGTAGATTGCCATATGAGGCTGAGAGAGTGTGACTTTCCCACTTCACCCAGTCGCCAAATGGATTTGAGCCCTGGTCTGTGGAGTCATAGTCAAACCACCCAGGATTACTATTTTCCAGATCCAGATATAAATATAATTTATATATCATACAAATCATAACGTGATAATATTTGAATGAACCATGTTGTTCACATTTTCTGCAAAGATAATTAACATCCAAATAATGTTTGTCTTTTCAGCTATCTTCTCCATTTTCTACTTGTCCCCATGTGCAGTATTTGATGTACCTACTTGCTGTCTGCACAGAGTTGACAGTTCCAGGTTTGCTCTTGTTCAAAGACTACAGAGAAAGCAGACAGCAAGCTGCAAGACTGGGGCAGTACCAGCTGTTCTTCAGCTAGTGTGGGAGAACCTGGGCTGTCGATATCCCAAAAAGCTTATGCTAAATAAAACATTAAGGTATCAAAACTGTTAACTGTTTTTGCTTCAACAGCGTAACATGAATATTTCCTTGGAAAGCTCACTGAGAGCTGTTGTTTTGTCTCCTGATATGGCTTACATTACATTAGTAATATCTACAAATACAACTGGCCATCCATATCCATGGGTTCTTTCTCCATGGATTTAACCATCCATGGCTTGAAAATATTCAAAAATATATAAATTCCAAAAAGTAGACCTTGATTTTGGTATTTTATATAAGGTACATCATTTCCCTACACCATTGTTTATAATGGGACTTGAGCATCCATGGATTTTGTTATCCATGAAGGGTCCTGGAACCAAACCCCAGCAGACATCAAGGGCCCACTCTATATAAATATCCAACACACACTTTCTTTGGTGTAAAAACCATTTAACTTGGTACAATATATGTGGATAAACAGTTCAAATGATATACTGAATACCAAGGGCCCACTCTATATAAATAACCAACACACACTTTCTTTGGTGGAACAACGATTTAACGTGATACAATATATGTGGATAAACAGTTCAAACGATATACTGATATACTTTTGCATCCCCCCATGGCTCAGCTTATTCTTTTCTATGCACTGTATATAGACAGCTCCGCGAAAATAGACTTCCACTCTTTGCTACCAGATTAGGCTCCTGTACAAAACCGCAAAAGTGACCCAATCAACTAGGAAAAGATCACTGCATGGTTTACATCTCTATGATGCTATGAGATTTCGACTCATTGGTCAAACAGCACTGAAATACAATAGCAGACTTATTTCTTGCAAAACAATATGGTTGGCCTTTTTGCTTGCTTGCTTGCTTGCTTGCTTGTTTTGCCATATCTTAGTTTCCAAAAGGGCTAGCGACTTACTTTAAAAAAATGAATGTTTGAAATCTGGGCCAAGATACATACCTAGTTTCTGTGAAAACCAGCCAGCCATGTAATACACTAATCCTATCACCACAAATCTGGTCCCACATCAAATTTTAATGTGTTGAGGGCATCTCATAGGATGGCCCAGATAAAAGACCAAAGCCATTCTAGCTGTCTGTGAGAACAAGGCTTATGAAACCAAGGGAAGCAGCTAAAATACCTAAGCAAGGCCAGTGCCTCCCTTTGCTATTAAGCAAGGGCACTGCCCTTATTAAAGTATAGGACACTTTACCTTGTCCATCTGAAATCCTATTGAAAAGGTTAGAATACTATATCTCGGCCCAAGAGAAACATTAACTGAGGTAGTGGGTAATCAAGTCAAAATTGACTCATCTGTTTAAAAGGTCCAACAAAACTAGAATAATACAAATGCTCAGACATATTCCAAGATGTGAAATCGAAGGCTTTCATGGCTGGCTTCCATAGTTTTTTGTGGGTTTTTTCGGGCTATGTGGCCGTGTTCTAGAAGAGTTTATTCCTGACATTTCGCCAGCATCTGTGGCTGGCATCTTCAGAGAGCCCAAAAACCCCACAAAAAACCTATATCCCAAGATATTTTGCTGTCTAAGTATGGTTCCCATATTCAGTTTCAAAACAGAATAGTTACAAGGGACCATCTGGTTTCTAGCCTAAGCCCCTGCCATGCAGGAATATACAACTAAAGCACTTCCGAAATAGAACCATCCAACCTGTATTCCATCTTCCCATCCATGCCGCCAGAACAACCTGACTCAATGTTTAGCTTGTGGTCTACAAGACACCTACATCTTTTTCACATGTACTGTTATCAAGCCGTTTGTCGCACATGTTATATTTCATTTTCCCTACCTAGATGTAGTACCTTACATTTATCTTTGACCCAATGCTACCAAATTGTCAAGATCATTCTGAGTCTCAAGTCCATCTTTTGGGGGTATCATCTTCTCCTCTTCCCCCAATTTGACATCATCTGCAAACTGGATAAACACAATCTCTTTGTCACCAAGTAAAATGGAAATTGAAACCAGTAAGGGTGATGTTAAATATTTAGCCTATATCGCTGAGAGAAACTACTACCTTGCTTTCCTCCTACAGTTACTGCTGTTTGTCCTTACTTTCCTCCATATTTTCCCTGTCAAAACAATGTCAATGCCAATAGGATGAGGAGAGGCTTTCTGTCTCTTCTCATGAATCTGTGGTTTTTTGTTTTTTTTTTTGGTTTTTTTTTTTTGCCTTCAGTAAAAACTTGATAATAGAAAACCTACAGTGATGCAATGAGAATATCACAGGAAGCGCCCACACATAACAAAACGTTGTTGTTGCTGCTGCTGCTGCTGCTGTTGTTATTTGTACTGAATCAGAACTTTCCCACATTATATTTTCCTTCTCCTCATTATTTCCTGCAATAACCCTGCAATAGGGTAGGTTTGGTGGGAGGTCCAAAATCACTTAGTAAGTTTCGTGATCAAGGAGGAATTTGAACTTGGATCTTCTGTTCCACATTTAAATATTACACTACACTGGCTCCCTCAGCTCAGTAGTTACTATTTGAAAAGCTACTAACACAGAAACACAGTGAATAGGGGAGATAGCTTGCAATAATTGATAAGATTATTTCTGTAATATGCAAATTATTGTTGTTGCTGCATGTCTTCAAGTTGTTTGCGACTTATAGGGATCTTATGGTGAACCTACCCATGGGGTTTTCTTGGCAAGATTTGTTCAGAGGAAGTTTGCCACCACTTAAACTGCCATGACTTTGGAGTTTATCAGACAAGGGAAACAGGAAGTATAATCCAATGGCAATCCAAATGCAATCATGGGGTTTCGCGTTATTGCGTGATAGATTACCACACGCAATTTCGGGCAATGGGAAGTCAGTTCGAACGCAATTCGAATTCACATAAATTTGCTGAACTAGCGAATTCACGTGAATACGTTCTGGCCCCACTTTCTTTTCATTTGAAATTAAGAGAAATTCCTCCCGTGTGATAAACTCCTTTACCCCACAAATTCCTGGGATTTGTGAAGTTTTCACCCTAGCTTGTCAGAGAGCACTAGTGCCTTACCAAATGACAAACACCAGGATTCTGTCGGATAGAGTCATGGCAATTAAAGTGGTGTCAAACCACTTTAATTCTGCAGTGCGGATATGCCCTGGGTCTTCACACAGAATTTCCAGATTTCAACAACCATGGGGTTCCACCTTCTGCTGGTTCCAGTTGGAGCCAACTAGGCGTGATTTCTTCAAGTTGGTGAATTAATTCTTTCATTTCCTCAGTCTTCCCTCTCTTAAGGGAATTACTCATTGCATAAACACTTTTGTTGTCCCATTCTTTATAGTGTGCTGCATGAAAAAGCCAGATGAGAGAAATGGGAGGATCTGGAGGTCAGTATACCTGTCCACTGTTTCTAAATTGTTCCAAACTGTATGCATGGATTAAATGCCTCCCTAGGTATCTCTCTTGTAATCATTGAGAAAGGTAAACTAGGTTACAGTATGGAGTTGTTCTTAATTTTAGGTTTCACCTGTTTAGCTGTGAGATCATTCCAATAATTTGAACCAGGGGTAGGCAACCTTTTTGAGCCAGGGGCCAGGTTGCTGTCCCTCAGACAACTGGGGGGCTGAAGCCAAAAAATAAATAATTAAATATTTTTTAAAAATTAAATAAATAAATAAACCGGGTCAAATGTAGGACAAAATTTTCAAATGGAGGACACTTTTTAAATAAAAAATGGAGGTCATGCGAAAAAATTTGCTGATTTTTTAAAAAATGTTAAGATAAATGCATGTTTCTGAGGCTTCTATAGACAATTGCCCCACCATGCCCCTTGCATGAGACGCCAAAGGCCCCGGCGGCAATTGGCAGCAGGACCGGGCTGGGGCCGGTCCCAAGGCCTCGCCGGGCCACATCCGGCCCGCGGGCCGCAGGTTGCCTACCCCTGATTTGAACAGTTGGCTGAGCTGGAAAGCATAGTATTAAAGCTTGACATCTGAACTTGCAACTCCCCCATTATTTGATTATTATTATTATTATTATTATTATTATTATTAACTTTATTTATATAGTGCCATCAGCAGAAATGACAAATTATAAGTAAAAGAACAACAAGAACAACAACAACAAATAGCCAATCCTGCCAAAGGCATAAATCTGAAATATATACATATATACACATACACAGGAAGGAAGGAAGGAAGGGAGGGAGGAAGGAAGGAAGGAGTAATACAATTATAAAACTATACAATACAATTGTAAAACAAATTACCCGGATAGATTTATGAAAACCAGTACAATACAATACAAACCAAATTGACAAATACATATAACCACTATGTACAAGGTTATAAAATGTATACAACTAAAATCACAAAAGCTTTGAAAAATGAGAAAGTTTTTAATTGAGATTTTAAAGCAACATGTGAAGGAACAGTCCGCAGATACTCAGCGAGGAAATTCCAGGAGCATGAAGCAGCAAGTGAAAAAGGATGAAGCTGAGACAAGGAAGAGGAAACACTAGGTTGGGCGAGAAGCCGATTCTGAACAGGTTTGTAAAAAGAAATGCTGAAAGACAGTGGTGTTTGTGTAGGGCTTTAAAAGTTAAAAGTACCTTGTGCTGAAACCTAAAATGAATGGACAACTAACGAAGAAATATCAAACGTTGGATAGCATGATCAAAATGGCAGGCCAAAGGATAATCTTAACAGCAGAATGTTGAATGGAAACCAGAAGGCTAAAATGAGATAATGGAAGACCAGTCAAAAGAAAATTACAGTAATTGAGGCAAGAAATGACCAAGGCATGAACTAAAGTCTTTTCAATAGAAGCAGATAGAAAATGTCTGATTGTGATGATATTAAAAAGAAAAAAGTGATGGCTCGCTAGAGCCTCAGTGCGTGACGAAAGTAAAAAAAGAGTAAAAAATAAAACCAAGACTATGTGCTTCCTTCACAGGATCAATGGGGAAATTATTAACAGTGATGCAAAATGTATGTTGTAAAGGAGGTGTCAGAGGAAAAATAAGTAGTTCTGTCTTTGTCCTATTAAGCTTTAGGCAACAATGATACTGAAATAGCTGAAAGACATGCTGTATTATGATGTTCAATATCAGAAGAAAGTTCTGGAGTGTAGAAACACAGCTGAGTATCATCATCATAAAGATGAAACTGAAAACCATGTGAACGAATACGTTTACCCAAAGATAAAAATATAAAGAATCCCATTGTGGGAGAAAGGCAGGATATAAATCCTTGAAATAAAAAAGAAAAGAAAGAAAGAAAACCAACACAGGGCCCAGAACCCTGTCGAACTCCAAGGTAAAAGGGAAAAGAAGAAGGTACACAACTTGCAGTCATACACAACCTCAGCCTAAGAGACAAGACATGAACCACTAAACCCAAGGTCATGAAGGGAATCCAAAAGATGAACGTGATCACTTTTGTGTCAAAGACTGTAGAGAAATCAGGAAGAATAAGGACTAAATATAGGCCTTTTGACTTGACTTGAAGGAGATCAGCTGTGATCTTTTTGTAAGTGCCGTCTCTGTAGAATGAAAAGGTCAAAATCTAGATTGAAAAGAATCCATTACAGAAATACAAGAAAGAAAGTCAAGGCAATGTAATTAAATAGCACTTTCCAAAACCTTTAAAAGAAAAGGCAACAGTGGAACAGGCTGATAAGTGGAAACTGAAGATGGATCAACTGAAGGCTTCTTAAGAAATTGAGATATGCTCACTTGTTTGACTCAGAAGGAAACAGGCCAGTAGAAAGGGAAAGATTAGCAATATGGGGAGGCGAAGAATGAATGGAGGGGACAAAAATTATTAAGAAGTGGGAAGAAAAGAGATCAAGAGACCAAGTAGAGGGACTCAAAGACATATCTTATCCCAGCACATCTGAAGGGTCCTAGTTGTGCTGAGCCTCTCCCAAGGCTAGCTATCATTGTTTGTGAGACCCAGAAAAAGTTACCAGGCCAATGGTAACTTAGGCCCCAAACAGACAGGCTAAAATAAAGCTGCTTTGGGTATCTTTGGAGGTATGCCCTTTAAATGACACATACATCTTAACAGGCCAGAAGTTGCGCCAAAGCTGCGCTCCAGTCCTTAGGGCTGGAATGTGGCTTTAGCGTGGCTTCTGATCTCTTAGGATGCATGTATTATTTAAATAGCATACCTCCAAAGAGACCTGAAGCAGGTTTATTTTGGCCTCTCTGTTCGGGCCCTTAGTGCAGTTGGACTTAGTGCAAGATCTGGTGTGATTCCCATCCCACACACAGTATGAAGGCTCGCAGACCACAAATCCTGCCAGGTCTTCACACAAGACTTGGCAGGCCTCTAAGGGCCTGACCATGAGGCCATTGGTCATTATTAGCCACACTTCAGTGCAAGCACTTGGTGCAATACCATAGTGCGATACCTGGTGATCTCAGACACAGAGGCTGAGATAATACTGGAGGGGAGGCAAGCATGATTCAAGACTGTTCAAAGTTAGTTTTTAGGGGGGGGGGGGGAGAAGGAATGGTATGGGAATGAGACAAATGTGTTTATTAATTATAATGAAGGAGAATTAAGCCCACCATCAATTTGAAATTGTGTACAGTTTAATTAATAATGTTAATGCTTGCTCTTCAGTTCTGACAACAACTGTCTCTGGACAGTCTACAGTCCATAATCTATTCAGCACATTGAGTGTTGGAGATCTTCCACTTTCCAGAGGTATGTGTTCCCTCTCAAGTTCTGATTTAGGGCCCATACAGACAGGCCAAAATAAAGCTGCTTGGGGTCACTTTGGAGGTATGCTGTTTAAATGATGCATGCGTCCTAAGAGGCCAGAAAGACTGGAGAGCAGCTTTGGCGCAACTTCTGGCCTCTTAAGATGCGTGTGTCATTTAAACAGCATACCTCCAAAATGACCTGAAATCAGCTTTGTTTTGGGCTGTCTGTATGGGCCCTTTGTTGTACTTCACTAACTCCTCCCTCCTCAATTATTTCTTAGGGTGGTTTGGTGAGATGCCAGGCCCTGAGGTCAGCTTGCCACACTGTCCTGTTATTCCGAAGCAGCAGGGTTCCCTGATTCCCACAGCCCACTCTGGTCCCCCTGATCCTCATCTTTCCATATCAGGAGTTGTCCACTTCAACTTATCCAATCTCGCCCTGCAGTCAGTGCACCTTCCAATGAATTTATTGTATGCCTGTCTGCTTTCAATCTGGAACACTTTGCAGTCACATGGATTAATCCTCCCTTAATCCAGGAGCAGCTATATCTGTAGGTTATTATGGCGCTGCTCTACTATTAGAGGGTGGGGCATTTGTGGTCTAAATCCTTTTAGTCATATGTTAGGAGTCAAGCCAGTAGACTATGGGCTGCATGCCTCAGGTGCAGTTCCCCCCCCCCCATTTAATTCTCTATGCTTAGAATCATAGAATCATAGAGTTGGAAGAGACCACAAGGACCATCCAATCCAACCCCCTGCCATGCAGGAACTCCCAGTCAAAGCATCCCTGCAGATGGCCATCCAGCCCCTGTTTGAAGACCTCCAAGGAAGGAGACTCCACCACTCTCTGAGGAAGGAGTTTGTTCCACTGTCGAGCAGCCTTTACCTTCAGGAAGTTCCTCCTAATGTTGAGTGGAATCTCTTTTCCTAGAGCTTGCATCCATTGCTCCAGGTCCTAGACTCTGGAGCAGCAGAAAATAAGCTTGTTCCCTCCTCAATATGACATCCCTTCAAGTATTTAAACAAGGCTATCATATCACCTCTTAACCTTCTCTTCTCCAGGCTAAATATCCCCAGCTCCCTAAGGCGTTCCTCATAGGGCATGGTTTCAAGACCCTTCACCATTTTAGTCCCCCTCCTTTGAATGTGCTCCAGTTTCTCAATGACCTTTTTGCTTCTTTTGAGCAGGTACCCTGAAAATGGAATGGATAGTCAGACACCGCCTTGCACAGTACTTGGGCAGGAGGTGGCAACTCAGTATCTCACATATGGATAAAATCTGTGGGTGGGATCGACGAGCATGTAGTGAGGGGCTTCACTCCCTTGGATCTGCCAGTGCCAACAGCCTCTGCCCAGTGTCTGAAAGCTGAAACTGGCATGAGATAAAAGAAAAAAAACCCCTCTACCCCACCCTCATGACCAGTTGTATGAGAAAAGAAAGTCTGCTGAAACCAGGAGAAGGCAGCTGAAGTAGCAGTATCATGGGCAGGATGCCAAGTTTCAGCGAGAGCAAAAAGGTGAAAAGATCTGGAGAGAAATAAATCATGAACACTGGTGACTTTAGGAGTAATTGAAGGAACATAAAGAACAAAAAAGGGAAGCTGACAAGAAGGAAGACAGGGGACAGATATCAGATTAGACTAAACAGAAAAAAAGAGGGCCTTAACAAAGAGCAAAGAAAACTTTAAAAGAGTTCCCAATGAAAGACTAAATATAACCAAAAGAGGAAAGAGATAAGTCACACAGAACACTATAGAAGACTGACATCACTAGTAATGAAAACCAGGATTCTGAATTGGCTGACAAATGGCGCTTCCTGGATTCTCTTTGCAGAAGGCAATGAAACAGCTCTAGTTGGTTTTATGCCCCAGCTCCCAGAAATGATACAATATAGACAGGCCAAAATAAAGCTGCTTTGGGTCACTTTGGAGGTATGCTTTCTAGGAGGCCAGAAGGAGGCCTAAGGACTGGAGCGCAACTTTGGTGCAGCTTCGGGCCTCTTAGGTCACATACATAATTTAAACAGCATACCTCCAAAGTGACCCGAAACGGCTTTATTTTGGCCTGTCTGTTCAGACCCATTGAAACAAAAGCCCAAGAGGAGGAAAACATTGGTGAAGCTGAAGTTCTTGATCAGATTGCCTTTGCCCATCTCCTCTGGGTCAGGATGAAAGACTCGGAGCAACGACTGAGGAAAGTCAGGGAAGAAAGTGCAAAAGGCAAGTTTACAGTTGAACATTAACAAATCAAAACAAAAATGACCGTGGATTATTTCCATAACTTTAAAGTAGCTGGTGATGATTTGGAAAGATTTTTCATACCTTGGCTCCTGCAGTCAGGAAACCAGAAGAAGTCTAGAGCTTAGCTGGCTTGAATCCTGTTTTGGGAGAAAGGTGGGATATAAACCCCATAAATAAATAATCAATTAATAAATAAATCAGAAGGGCAGCTATGAAGGAACTAGAAAAAGCCCTCAAGTGCAAAAATGTATCATTGAATAATAATAATAATAATAATAATAATAATAATAATAATAATAATAGTTGTTATTATTATTATTATCATTATTATTATTATTTCTATCTCCCGCCTCTCCCTGTGGATTGAAGTGGGATTACAACAATAGAAACATTACAAGATAAAAAAACCTGCAATTTCATATAAAATACACTCAATAAAATACTAAAGTTAAGATTCTCCATGGAACTGTATTTCTGATTTCTGTTGTGAAAGCTGGACAACAAATAGAAAAATTCACTTTCATTTCATGCTTTCTACAACTTTATTGTAAAGTTGTCACCACAAAAGCATGCCTCTTCAATGTGTTCTGAGATCTCGGGAAACTGCTATTTAAGTGTCGGGGGCCTAGTAGACTGCAGATTGCAGCTAAGTGATTCCTCACATTCTAACCCAGAATGTTCAAGGTTGATTTTCAAGCATATCTCATTTAATCATCTTTCTAGATCAGCCTGCCCTGGATGAATATTCAGGCATCTCTTCCGTTCTCCAAATCCTCAACTTTATTAGAGATAGCGGTTAGCATCTTTTAGCTTCTTCAACCTGCCCACATGCAAGGTGACTTTCTGCAAGGTACCATGAGCAAGGTCTTCCATGTTCAATGTGAAGTTGAAGGCTTTCATGGCCGGCATCCAGTTTTTTGTGGGTTTTTCGGGCTTTGTGGCCATGTTCTAGAAGTGTTTCTTCCTGATGTTTTGCCAGTATCTGTGGCTGGCATCTTCAGCATCTTCTTTCTCTGAAGATGCCAGGCACAGATGCTGGTGAAACGTCAGTAAGAAACTCTTCTAGAACATGGCCACATAGCCCAAAAACCCACAAAATACTATCTTCCATGTTCCGCCATAAACCATGTTAGGATCGACAGGTTACTTTTAATTTACCTCAACAAAGGAGACTGGTCATTCTACAGACTGTAGTAAATTGGCTCATGATTTCTCAAGCAATTCAGTAATTTGCCAGTCAGTTTATTCAGTTTTCCCATCCTTTAACTGCCATTCTCACCCCAGTGTTGTATAAGCTACTATGGTGAAGTCTTTTCCTTCCTCTGCTGCATTTGTCGGCTCTTTGGGAGAAAAACAGGAGCATCAAGTTCCTTCTGTTGGTAAATCTGTTGTGCATTAGATTCTGATTCATTTAATTTCACCCTGAGCCCTAAAAATTAGGGATGGCATACCCAAGAAAGACTTTGAATGTTTGTCATGTTTCATGGTCTACCTCCCCCTGCAGTCACATTATTTTACTACTGCTTGAAAATAAGGATATATGACATAAAAACCTTATCTCCTTAGCACTGGCCATTGCAAAAATGGAAAAACATTAGATGCCCCCCCCCCATAGAAAAATGCTCTTTTTATAAAAATGCTCAAATTAGATAATAGGGATAAAAAAGAAAAGACAATGTTTGTCTCTTTTTTAGTCATGTGCCATGGTGTGTGTGTGTGCTTTGTTTTCTTTTATGATTTTTAATATCAATTGTTAAAATGGTAGGAGGAAAGTGCAAAAGAAAGAGATGTGATTTCTCAGTTTGTCAGAACTTTCCTCTTCAGTTTCCTTTGTGAATCAGACTGAAGTCACAATCAGAAGCTTTCATTCCTATGATATCTTCCTGGACCTTAGCTTTTTGCCATTAAAAAAAATAGATGGTAAAAGGTAAAATGGTAAAAGGTAATGGTGGCGCAGTGGTTAAAAATGCCTGTACTGCAGCCACTCACTCAAAACCATAAGGTTGCGAGTTCAAGACCAGAAAAATGGCTCAAGCTCGACTCAGGCTTGCATCCTTCCAAGGAGGTCGCTAAAATGAGTACCTAGACTGTTGGGGGCAAATTAGCTTACAATTGTAAACCGCTTAGACACTGCTTAGGCAGTATGAAGTGGTATATAAATGAAGTTTGTTTGTAATACTATCTTAATCTGATGAGAACCCAGAAGCATTAGAAGTGCCTGTGAATGACAAATGTTGTGGTTTGCCAAACCAGGAACATACATGGCCAATTGATATGGTTGCTGTCTTCGTATTTGTTCCCACAACAGCCCTAGGAATTGATAGGTCCAAACCACACTGCAGAAATAATCCAGTTTGAGACAGCGTTAACTGCCCTGGTTCAGTGCCAGGGAATCCTAGGAATTTTATTGTGGCACTAGAGCTCTCTAACAGAGAAGGTTAAATTTCTCACAAAATGACAGGTCCCAGAATTTCCTAGCACTGAGCCGAAGTAGTAAAAGCGGTCTCAAATTGTATAATTTATGCAGTGTGTTTTGGACTATAGATTCAGATCCAACTGGGTCGTCCTTTTATATTTACATTTATGTTTTTAATGTAGCTCATGAAGAAGGCCATAAAAGCATACACAGGGCAAAACATGTTGACGTTTCTCTATAATAAACCAGCCATATATTGCACACTGTGAGACACGTCTGCAGTTTCCTTGTAGATTCTGTTGGGTGTTTTCTGGTTTTTGTCCTTCTGCTCTAGTTAGGACTAACCCATGATGCCGGCCTATTCGTGACAGTAATCTTAGACGAGCTCATGATTTCTCTGTTCTAGGTGACATAACATGCTCTCTCACATACATCAGTGTATAAAATAGCATGGGAATGAAAGGGATTGCTAAACATACAGCCAGTACTCAGTCTCTCAAACTTGCTTTCACTACCTTTGCACTATCAATCCCACTCCTTGAGGATTATCCAAGGATATGTCAACTGAGAAAATCAATTTGCAAACAACGTTTGAGGTGAAGGTGGTATAGTGTACCCAGGATTAGAAAATCCTACCATCCCATCAAACTTTGTTTGCAAATTGATTTCATCTGAGTCCAATTATGCACTGAACTCTGTCATGCGGCTAGGAATGACAGGGAGAAGGAAAGGCATCTTCTTTGGTTAAGATTCAAACAAAGAATCATACAATCATAGAATCATAGAGTTGGAAGAGACCACAAGGGCCACCCAGTCCAACCCCAATCTGTCATGCAGGAAATCTAAATCAAAGCATCCCTAACAGATGGCCATCCAGCCTCTGTTTAAAGACCTCTAAGGAGGGAGACTCCACCACACTCTGAGGAAGGAGTGTGTTCCACTGTCAAACAGCCCTTACTATCAGAAAGGTCTTCCTAATGTTGAGGTGGAGTCTCTTTTCCTGTAGCTCACAGCCATTGTTCCGTGTCCTGTTCTCTGGAGCAGCAGAAAACAAGCTTGCTTCCTCCTAAATATGACATCCCTTCAAATATTTAAATAGGGCTATCATATCACCTCTTAACTTTCTCTTCTCCAGGCTAAACATCCCCAGATCCCTAAGTCTCTCCTCATAGGGAATAGTTTCCAGACCCTTCATCATTTTAGTTGCCCTCCTTTGGACATGCTCCAGTTTCTCAATGTCCCTTTTGAATTGTAATGCCCAGAAGTGGATACAGTATTCCAGGTGGGGCCTGAACAAAGCAGAATAGAGTGGCACTATTACTTCTCTTGATCTAGACTTCTATTCATGCAGCCTAAAATTGCATTGGCTTTTTTAGCTGCTGCATCACACTGTTGAGTCATGTTCAACTTGTGGTCTACTTGGACTCCTAGATCCCTTTCACACATAGTTTCATTCAGCCAGGTGTCACCCATCCTATATCTGTGCATTTCCTTTTCTACCCTAAGTGCAGTACCTTACATTTTTCCCTGTTGAAGTTCATTTTTTTTAGCTTTGGCCCAGCTTTCTAGTCTATTCAGGTCATTTTGAATTTTGATCCTGTCCTGAACTATCTGGGTTGATATGATCAACTTATACTTGAAAGATTATTGTGAGTCACTGAGATTCAAATTTCTTGATCAATGCCATCACCAGAAAAGTGGGTGGAGTGAATACGGTCTGGGAATAGGAAGAAGAATGACCCTGTTAGGCTGCATCCGCACGGCAGAAACAATCTGGTCTGACACCACTTTTACTGCCATGGTTCAATGCTATGGAATTCTGGGAATTGTAGTTTGTTGTGGTACCAGAGCAATGCTACCAACAGCAAAGTACCATTCACAGAATTCTATATCATCGAGCTATGGAAGTAAAAGTGGCGTCAAACCGGATTATTTCTGCAGTGTGGATACAGCCTTAGAGGATGAGAAATGTTGCTCGTTGCCTGCCTTATCCTTCATGCCTTCCAAGTTAGATCTTCAATTGCTCCTACTGCATTGCAGTGTCTAGGGACAGAAGGACTGCTAGACAACTGTCCGAATTTCAAGTCGGTCTAGGAGAATAAAAGTGGACGGAATAAAAAGCCACTGTACACATCCAGTCGGTGCAAGTTCCTGACTCTGGAATGTTTTTGTTGCAATTGGGGAGAGGACGGCACAGCAATAATAAGAGCAAGGGAACTGAATCTCTGAGACTCATACAATGCAGAAGCTCTGACTTTACTACCAATGCAAGTTCTATTGCCCAGTTCCCCCCCTTGAAAAAAAAGCTTATTGTTTGCAGCATCACCTGCCTGCAACTGTATCTGGAAAAGTCTTTTCTTGGTCAGACTATTCTATCTGACAACATAACCAATCACATCCCATTCCCCAGCTGTTTCCTAGGCAACCAGCAGATACTGTATCTATGAGAACTTACTGCGACACTTTGGTTTTGGGAAGCATGGAAGTGGGGGGGGGGGGGCAGGCGGACCTGGTTCAACACATAGAGGCTTTTGAAAGGACTCAGCCAAACACAGTACAGACCATGTTGATGCACCGGGGAAGGGAACTTGGTCACTGTTTTTCCACTTGGATCATTTGGATGGTAATTTCTAGCCAGATATACAGTATTACATGTTTCATACAGAAAGAATCAAAAGAGGTTTCCAAGCCTTGGATAAAAAAAAATTAATCAGAATAGAGATTGCAGTCAAGAAATAAGAAAAAGACTAGGAATGGGAAGGGCAGCCATGAAAGAACTAGAGAAGTTCCTAAAGAGTAAAGATATACAACTAAGCACCCAAGTTAGAATTGTCCAAGCCATTGTATCCCCCATCATCATGGAAGGACAGGTGTTAGGATGTTTCTAATTGGGGGCCAAAAGATCCCTTGAGAGACGATGTGGAAACAGACTGCTCCAATTAAGTCTAAATATTTATTAAAAGGGAAAACAAACGCACCGAAAAGGGCACACACATCCGTGCACACACACAATTCTCACTGAAAGTAAAGGAGGGAAATTTGGGAGAGAGTTGAGAGAGGCAAACCTACCGAAAATACTTACTTTCAAAGGCTTCTCCGGGAACCAGATGTAAATGATGGAAGACATGGCCACCGAAATGTGGTGGAAAATGGCTGAGGGAGCTAAAATCATAGTTTGATCTGACGTGAAGCCAGGCTTTATTTTGAGTATAGCACATCGATGTGTGCTAGACTGAGGTTTATATAGGCAAATTCTAGCCTCTAGCAATGAGCTTAATGGCTTAGCTGCAGCCAAGACAAAGGATGGACAGACCTGGGCTTTTGTTAAACCAAGGTGAAGAATAGTGTTAGCCAATGCACTTGGATCTGAACACAATCGAAGAAGGCAAAAAGATGAATGGGTGGCCATTGATTTAATCACTGATCCATCGAGTGTGAGGCTGAAAACTAACAGCCAATATGGTGTTGGTTTTTGGAGGTGATGGCTTTCCTATTTAGCAACTGCCAAACTACCTGTGGGGAATTTCCAGTCTTATCTCTAGGGATCCTACCCCCTCCTTTGCAAGCTGCCCAGATGACATCTCTGCTTTGGAGAAATGGAGGTGCTCCTAGGAGGTCAGCTTGGCGTCAAAGTGAATTCCACACACATTCCAAAATTTAATAAATCTATATGCTCTGACACAGGAGAGCTGGAGAATAAAGAAAGCGGATAGAAAAACAACAACAACAACAACAACAACAACAAACTCAAACCTCTTTTGAGTTGGTGGTGCTGGAGAAGAGTGCTGAAGTTGCCAAAAAGACAAAACAAATGGGCCTTTGAACAGATCAAGGCTGAAATCTCCTTGGAAGCCAAGAGGATCAAGCTGAGGCTGTCCTACTTTGGCCACATCATGAGAAGACACAATTAGAATAGATAATAATGTTAGGAAAGGTGGAGGTTAGTAGAAAGAGAGGAAGATCATACACCAGATGGATGGACTCAATGAAAGAAGTTACGGGTCTGAATCTACAAGAAGAACCGGGGAGGAGACTTGGTAATGGCTCATCCACAGGGTTGCCATGAGGTCAACTCAAGAGCTGTTAACACCAAACAACAAAAGTGGCCTTTTCCTTGGTGGAAGTGGTATGCTGGTCTAGCCTAGTGGCTAAAGCAAGAGCGAGGACCATCTGGTGTGGGATCTTCTTTGTGCCCCTGAACCCGCAGGGACTTTTTCTTGCCACCAGTTCATGTGCTGAATTTTACCATATAATGATGGCAAAAAAAAAGGGGAGAATGGTTTCACTTTTGAAATAATGCGTGAGCAGCTCAGCCACACTTACAAAAGTGTGACTTGGCTTTAAAATGCTGTGTGCACTCCTTATGCACCTTGCTTTAAAGTGAGATCACATCTCATTTTGCTGTACTTTCTCATCCATATTTATATGTATTAACACATTTCTTAATTGTCTAGTTTTCCTAAGGCAACTTTCCGTATGAAACATATAATACTGTATACCAGGTTCATACATCGTAAATGAACTTCAAACAAGTTGAAGAATAAAACAGCACATATAATAAATAAAAATTAAAAGCAAAGTAAACAAAGACATTATTTAAAGCTGCATAAAAACCTCATCAGCTATATATATCTTGAACTACTATCTGCAACACATTTGTTGGGGAGGGATGGAAGGAGCACAAAATGGGTGAGGGAAGCCTCCAAGGACAGTGTGTTGCCCCACATGTGAACTACAGGGAGTGAGCTAAAAGTGAGGATCTCGCCTCTACTATGAACTCATTAGGTGGCTTCTCCAGGATTGAGAAACTGGAGCGTGTCCAAAGAAGGGTGACCAAAATGGTGAAAGATCAGGAAACCACGCTCTATGAGGAACGACTTAGGGAACTGGGGATCTTTAGCCTGAAGAAGAGAAGGTTAAGAGGTGATATGATAGCCCTGTTTGAATATTTGAAGGGGTGTCATATTGAGGAGGGAGCAAGGTTGTTTTCTGCTGCTCCAGAGACTAGGATCCAGAGCAATGGATTGCACCTCAACATTAGGAGGAACCTCCTGACAGTAAGGGCTGTTCAACAGTGGGACACACTCCTTCCTCGGAGTGTAGTGGAGTCTCCCTCCTTGGAGGTCTTTAAGCAGGGGCTGGATGGCCATCTGTCAATGGGGATGCTTTAATTGAGAGTTCCTGCATGGCAGAATGGGGTTGGACTGGATGGCCCTTGCGGTCTCTTCCACCTCTATCATTCTATGATTATTTGATTCTTTAAAAAAGTCACTTTCTTTTAGCTTCAGTTTCTGATCTGCAGTATGGAGAAAAAATACTCCTGACTTAACTTTACAAGATTGTCAGACTGATAATGACCAAATGATTTTGTGATATTCTTTGGATATAAGAAAATGTTATAAATGTTAAATGTTCACAGTTGTAATCTATTCAGAAATAGATATACCAGAGTGTGTGTGTACATGTGTATGTGTGCGCATGCGCTAGCTCTCTGGATAATTTTAACTGCAACTCTTACGCTCCCCTACTACATCTGCCACAACTGGCTATCCTGTGTGGGGCTGGCAGAGATGGTAATTCAAAACATCTGGAAATCCATTGTAAGAATTGTCTTATCTCTTGCTTTTCAGTTACTGAATTTTCTTTCCCTGATCATCATCTTGTTTCTTTTGCCCTTGTTCATAATCTCCTTGGTATTCTGTCATTAATATTATTAATATTAATATTATTAATCTCTCCATTCCCACTGGCTCATTTCCTTCTGAGTTTAAACAAACGACTGTTTCTCCAATTCTTAAGAAGCTTTCCCTCTATCCCTCTTCTCTTTCTAATCATCAGCCTGTTTAACTGTTGCCTTTCCTAGTTTTGGAACGTGCTCTGTATATATGTTGCCTTGACTTCCTTTCTTGCATTTCTGTAATGGATTCTTTTAGATAGATACGTTTTATTCAGTCAATGACCAGCAAGTTTTGAAAAGATACAAAGTGTGATACATACCGTAAGTGCGGCAATAAACATCAAGTGATACACAATAAAATAAAGTAAAATAGAATAATATAAAAACACACGCTCCTGTAATTTTATACATTTCATAATTACATGAAAATAAAATATGCTAGCATCCTTTGTATAAATAGCAAAGAAGCATCGGCAGTATTTTAGGGATGATGGATCCTTTTAAATCTAGATTTCACCCATTGCACTCTATGGAGACATCTCTTATGAAGATCATAGATTATCTCCTCTAGGCCAAGTAAAAAGGTATAGTCAGTCCTTATTCTTCTTGATCTCTCTATGCATCCTTCAGCACAGCTGATCAAGCTGTTTTCTTGGATTCCCTTCATGCTTTTGGGTTTACTGATTCGATCCTCAGCTGATTCACATTTCATCTCTTGGGCTGGTCATTTAATGTGGTAGCTGAAAGTTGTGTATTTTCTTTTTGCCCCCCTTTCAGTTGGGGTTCCACAGGACTGTGTTGTGTTCTTTGTCGTTTTCCCTTTGTACACTATCTTTGTATAATGTTAATCGTTGGTATGGTTTTCATTATCACCTTTATGTTGACGATACTCAGCTGTACTTCTCAAGTCCAGAACTCTCTTTTGACATCGAACACCATATTGCAGCATGTCTTTCAGCTATCTCAGCATGGATGCTTCATCATAGCCTAAAACTTAACATGGCAAGGATAGAACTACTTGGTTTTTTGTGGGTTTGGGGGGCTATGTGGCCATGTTCTAGCCCAAAAACCCCACAAAAAACTATGGATGCCGGCCACGAAAACCTTCGACTTCACTACTTATTTTTCCTCCAAAACCTTCTTTGCAATACACATCCTTCATCACTGTTAATAACATTACCATTTATCCTGTGAAAGAAGCATATAGTGTTTGCTTCTTTGAAAATAAATCTTCTTTGTCCATTGGGACTGTAGCCAAGTCACATCGATTTTTTCTTTATAACATTGCCAAAATCAGCCCTTTTCTTTCTGTTTCTTTCTGCTAAGACCTTAGTTTCTGCTTTGGTTATTTCTTGCCTTGATTATTGTAATCTTCTTTGGACTGGTCTCCCATTATCTCACCTTATTCCTCCAGTTTCCATTCAACATTCTGCTGCTAAGATACTTTTCTGGTCCATCATTTTGATTGTGTTACCCCACTTTTGATATCTCTTCATTCCTTTTTAGATTCCTTTTAAGATCCAGTAAAAGGTGCCGAATTCAGTATTTATTTATTTATTTATTTATTTAGAATATTTATTTAGTTATTTAGAGTACAGTGTAATTTTCACTCTCAGACCAGTCATAGGATTGGAACACACTTCTTAGCACTTTGCATTTCTCTGAATTTTCAGTAGAACACTTAGAGGAAGGCATTGCATAGAATAATAGTGGATCTTAATGAAAGCTTTGTATAGTAGGGGAAGTTGTATACAAAATATGTATGTTACAGAAAATTACTGCAAAAAGCATACATACACACACAATTATAGTCACAGGCTGATGTGAAATTTGGACAGAAGATACATTTGAATTACGCAAAAGTGAAACAGAGCAGATATAGAATGCCACCTGAAGCCTTTTTTGGATCAAAGATTCAATTGTGTGGGAAGTACAATCTGCACTGAGGGATTCAATTAAACTGCTAGAGAGGAAGAAATTCCTTTCGGGAGAATGATCTTTCATTAGGCCAATGTGGCAACAAATGCAAAGGACAAAAACCAGGATCATATGAACCCACAGGAGGAACAAAGAGTTGCAGCATGAAGTCCAGCCATGCCATTCTTTTCTGCCACCACCTCCTGCTTTTCCATTTTCTTCCAAAACAGTCAGACAATATTTAATGATCTTACTTCTTACAGTACTCTTACTTCTGACTGTTTCAGAGTATCTCTTCCCCCCCTTAAAAAAACCCCTAAGGATTTTTTTGTTTCTTTCTAAAGCATTTTTTAAATATATAACTCTGCAAAACTTTGGGTTCCTCTCAACATGCCTGTTCCAGATTCTTGCATAGATATCATTTTGGAGTTACTAATTTCAGACTGCTCCAACAGAGATGTTTGTTTTACTTTTCATGGATTATTCTTTTCCCCAGTTACTGAATACAAAGTGGTTATCTATCTATCTATCTACCTACCTACCTACCTACCTACCTACCTACCTCTATCATCTTTCAGATTTATATCCCACCTTTCTCCCAAATGGGCATGACATTAAGTGGATTCACAACATGAAACAGATATTTGAGGAACAGGCGTGACACAACATGAAACATGATACAACATGAGACAGATAGGGATTTATTTGAGGAAGGAACAAGAGGATCGGTAGTTGGACTTGACCCTAACCAAGAAGGAGGAGTTGGTCACTGGAATCAAAGCAGTTGGTACTTTAGGGAAAGCAACCACGTAATGCTAGAATTTGCAACTGTGGGACAAGCCCAAGAAGACTATAGTCTAACACAACTCTTGGATTTCAGGAAAGCTGATTTTTATCAAGCTCAGGGAAATATTGGGTGGAATCTCATGGCTAGAGATGTTGAAGGAAAAAGACACCTAGCAAGAGTGGGATTTCATGAAGAAAGAGTCACTAAAAGTGCATTAAAAAAAAAAACAACCAACGGAAGAAGAAAAATGGGAAACATCTGAAAAAGCCAATGTGGCTGCGCAGCAAACTCAAGGAAGAAGTAAAACAACAACCAAAAATGTATAGAGAATGGAAAGAAAAACAAATCACCAAGGAAGAACTGTAGAGGAGCAATGCCTCAGTTCCTAAGGCCATCGGAAATATGTGTTTTCCAATGGTCTTAGGCGATCCCTCTGAAAGGGTCGTTCAAACCCCAGAGGGGTCACGACCCACAGGTTGGGAATCACTTTTTTCTAACATGAGATTGGCTTTTACATAGGCATGGCTAAACTCCCTTCCCCTGCCAGATTTGACAGGGGTACATCCAAAATTCCCCTAAGGAAACTGTTTAACTCCTTAATTATAAAAGATATTAGCCGTTCCATTTTAGAATGTAATAATTACTCTAATATCTGAGAAAGATATATCTCCCCATTACTTTCTCAAATCACAGGGTGGTCACCTTTGGAAAAGCCATGCTTTTGATTAAGTGATTGTAACAAATATGCAACTTTTAGAACTGCTCAGTTCTTCAGCTTTGGGTTTCTATTTGTATGCAAAAGCCAAAGGTGATGTTTGTAATACACAGTGGAAATACCAATGATATAGACAGAACACCAGAAGTATACCTCCATTTCTCCAGCGAATATACATAATGAATGAGAACCTGAAAGTTTAATTTCTAGACTACAACTCCTAGAAAATCTCAACATATTCCACCTCAATTTATTTAATGTTTTTAAAAAATATTTCTTCAAACTGATTAGATAGCATCAAGCCTAGCTAAATTGAAATGTTCAGCTTCCAGTATTTAGCCAAATGGGTGGGATAACAGTAATAGCTTTAATAATTCATTATCTCCCTACAGTCCACCATCCATCCTGCCAACATTATCAGCATCTTAGGAATTAATATTAAAACGAAGATAGTGAGCCTGTGCTTAACAATAACTACTGACTTTAAGCATATTATGAAATCTCACCATGGCAACATCTTTCAGTAGTTCTTATTTATAGTAAGAGAAAGAAAATAAGCAAAATAAATCCACAGATTTTGGTATACATGAGCGGCGGCGGCGGCAGTGGCGGTGGCAGGCTGGAACCAAATCCCAGTAGATACAAAGGGCCAACTGTACATGGTTCTTCTTACTTTCATTCACACAACACAGTCCTGTAAAGAAGGACAGGCTGAGAGAGGTCATGCTGTGGGTTTAATGGCTCAGTGGGCACTTCAACCTGTACCTCTCAAATCCAACACCCATTTCATTTATGCATAACACAGAACTAACTGCCTACAAATCAGTAACTCAATCTGTCGGGTAGCTAGGCAACTTCACTAAGTTATGATTGCAATAACTATACTGCAATTTAAAATTTAAAAAAAAACCCTCCCCATAAAATCACACCTTAATTTAATAATGTGCATTGTATAGCAGAAATGGTTTAATGAAATTTTTTGAGTAGCAGTTCTTGCGCTATAGAAATAAATTAATAAAAACGTACAGGTTGGGTATCTCTACAACTGTAAATAATATGTTAATAAACTATTCTCTGTTTCTCACACAAAATGATCCATGATTTTATGAATCCTGTTACTTTCTGGTCTGGCAATTTTTGAAACACCTTCACCTCCCTTCTTCCATGCTGCTCATTAACACAGAATCTTAGGGCTGGAAGAGACCACATCATCTCACTGCTTTCAAATTCATCTCCATCATCTCCACTAATTCTTCTGAAGCCCATGCCATGCAAACCTTCTCCAGTGTCCTCTGTTGTTCTCTTCTCTATATTTTGCCTTATTCGCCCATCCCACATCTCCATTTTTCTTGCATTCTCTGTCATTTCTCTGCGCGTCTGTCCAACAACCTACTCTTTCATCTTTTTCTTTCTTAATCTCTCCCCATTTCCCCCCATTCTTCTCTTCCTCTTTTTTATTCTCCATGTAATCTTCCCCACATCTCCTTTTCTCTTCTCCTCTACTACAAACATTCCCATCCTTTTTGCAGACCTTCATTTTCTGAGTGCACCTTCCACTTCAAAGCAATGTAAGAGCAGCAAGGAGGCATTTGTTCCCCTTTCTGTTTACCTTCCGCTCTTCTTGCTGATGTCCATTTCACTCTGCTTAGTGTTGCCATCCACCATTAAGTGAAAACCTCTTGAAGAGAATGACATGGGAAAATGTCAAAGGAGGAGGGGAATAGTTTTTGGTGGGTATTTCGGACTATGGGGCCATGTTCTGGAAGAGTTTATCCCTGACATTTCACCAGCATCTGTGGCTGGCATCTTTCTCCGAAACACAGCCACACAGCTGTGGATCTCAGTTGTGAAAGCTTTCAACTTCACAGAGGAGGGGAATGTTGCAGTCAAAAGGCTATTTCCCATTTCCCATTTCCAAGGAAAATGCTGCAGAATGACATGGAATGGCTGGCAAAAGAGGATACATTAAAATCTGGCTTAAGATTTTACATCTTAGAAATATTACAACCCCCGCCCCCCCGAGAGACAGTTCAATGTTTTCCTTTTTCTGAATCACAAAGAATGCTTCACAGGAAAACAAGCAGACAAGCCACCCGCAAACAGTTGTATGTGTATGTGAAATGACTCTTTGGATGTTAGAAATGTGTTGTTGGAAAGGAAACAAATGGACAGAGCTGTTTTTCTATATAAGGGGATGATTCCCACCAGGGCCTTTAAACTGGATACAAGATACTATTGCAGGACATTGTTGCATATCCCATTTAGATCTGTTTATCTAACTTCCTTTGAAAAACTGAATGTAAAGACAAATTAGTCAGTCCAGAATAAGTGTTCTGAAATTTAAAGAGAGTACATTATTTTCTTTTATTTTTTTAAAAACGGTCTATTAAAGTTGTGAATACAACATAAAAACAGTTTTACACTACAAACTGTTATGGGATGGTGCACCATTATAAAAGCAAGAGTTAGTTTTTCTGTCTTTCTATAAGAGAGGGTTTGGGTTCATCATGATCCAAATTTCTTCCTAAACGTGAAGAGTCAGGAACAAGGGACATATAAAGACTAAAACACAAACTTGATTGAAGCAACTTGGTTTATTTTCATTTGTTATCCATTACTTTATTCCATAAAGCACAACTATGGCAGAGTGCAACAACACAGAAATCCCCTTTGGCTTCCGAAACAGAAATTGTTTTAGTGGATAACTTCTTGCTCTTAGTACGTGAACAAAGAAATCTGATCACAAAGAGCTCTGTCCTAAGGAAGGCTCTAAAGCTCTCCGTTGAATTTCAGAACTATCTGGCCTTATTTCCAAAGTAGGGCTGACACACTTTCTGCCTGCATGGACACTCTTTATCATCATCACAAACAAGATACAGACCAGCATTCCTGTGACTCCAATAATGTCACTTTTTGTTCTTCCATCTTTTATTTTCCCTACCATTTTTGTCAGCGAAGAGGCCAGTGAGCTTTAAAAGCTAATATCGTATTTTTCTGGTTCACCTAAAAGGTATCATCATGTTGTCTTTTGTATTTTGTTTAATAGTCAACAAGGGTGCCCCTGCGTTAATCAGTTTAAAAGCTGAGATCTCAAATCTTACAAAAGTAGCGATGGGCAAATTTGCCTCGGGAGAAAAAAATAGCTTGCCAAGTTACAAATCCTGAGAAGGATCTGTATGATGTATGAGGTTGTGGTGTATACATTTGGAAGACAAGAACATGTTAACATATACCTCATTCCCAGAACATATTTTGAATTGTATGCATGTGCAAAAATTGAGAGATACTTTGAATTCTTTAAGAACAAATTTTCAGATTTATGTCAATGGTAGAAAGAGGCCCAAAGGTTTCTTTCGAATTAGCGATGCAACCTCTGCATGGACAATGTCCATCCAACGTCTGTTTAAAAACCTCCAATGAAGAAGGAGAGCCCATCTTCCAAGTGGGAGCCATCAGATATTTGAGCATAGCTATGATCTCTAAATCTTGTTCAGCCCACATTTCTAAATGAACTAAATCAGATTAACATTTGTGAGTAATACAGGGATGAGAATGAATATTTATCTTAATTTGTGATGTAGTTCTCAGCACAAGCAATGTGTACAAATGTGTAGTTTACGTGGAACTATATTAGAATGCATATTTTAGGGGGGAAACATACATAATGGCGGGTTACAAACCGCCAAAAAATACGTATTGAATACGTATTAGGGTTAGGAAGGGGCGGTGCTTCCGCACCCCCCTAACCCTAATACGTAGTCAATGCGTACAAGATGGCGGCGCCCTTTCTACATGGGCGCCACCATCTTTGCGTATCGGACGCTTAGCGTCCAGACGTGTCGCGCTGCTGCTGACGTAGCGAGCGCGCCCCTGGCGCCTCGCTACGTCGCAAACGCGACGCAAAAAGA
>NC_056529.1:35288247-35294299 GCF_019175285.1 Sceloporus undulatus | reverse complement strand
AACTGCAGTTTATTGTGACACTAGAGCTCTCAGACAGAGAAGACTAAATGTCTCACAAAACTACAGTCCCTAGAATTCTCTAGCATTGAGCCAAAGCAGCTAAAGTGGTCTCAAACTGGATTCTTTCTGCAGTGGGTTTTGGACTGCTGTCATTAATCACAGAATCATAGTTGGAAGAGACCACAAGGGCCATCCAGTCCAACCCCATTCTGCCATGCAGGAACTCTCAATCAAAGCATATGGATCCTAGAACAGATCAAGCCTAAATTCTTCCTGGAAGCCAAGATGATGAAACTCATGCTGTTGTGCTTTGGCCACATCATGAGTAGGCTTGACTCACTAGAAAAGACAATAATGTTAGGAAAGTTAAAAGGCAGCTGTAAAGGAAGAAGACCACATGCCAAATCATCACCACCATCATCAATTTTATTTATATGCCACCTCTCCAGCAGGATCGAGGCGGCTTACAACATTGAGTAAAACACAGGATAAAATGCAATATACAATTAAAATACATCCCATTAATCCCCCCGTCCATATTACAATAAAATATCAGTTGTAGAGAGGAATAGCATGCTAGTGCCAAAAATATAATATGTTTAGCTTAAAGTTCCTTTTGTCAGTAATGGAGCCTTAGAAGAGGCATTGCAACCTTTTAGAATGGGAAAGAAATCTGGAAAGGAACCATCAAACATGCAGAAGAGAATGCTATCGTCTTGGTAAACCCAGAGGGCCATTTTGGGGCCCCAGGACAGCCAGATGTACAAGAGCTGGATCCTGATATAGCTTCTGCCTATCTTCTATATAGTCCAGACATTGCCTTGGCAAGTGATATCTGCTTCAGATTGGTTCCAGACAGTGAGTGATTGATATCTCAAAGCAGAATAATTTATTTAGAGAAAAATCCATCCATCAAACCTTGCTTTTCTGAGCCTCCAGATGGCAAATAACATGTGAAATAGTATTCTGCACACATTATTCAGTGGTACATTATAGGGATATCTTCACTAGAATTCATATACCGCCTGTCTTTTACTGCATCAGACTTCAGAGACATGTTTGTAAGATTTGTTCATATGATTCATGTTTTAAAATTTAATAAGACATTTAAAAAACAACAACAAAACTTCAGAGACATGTTAATCTTCTATACCTGGCGACTTGTTAGAATATCCTTATTCTTTCTCCTCTAATTGTCTTTGAAATTCCAGACTATCTGTCCAAAACGTACAAGATTTTCCAGAGAGCTGTCTTCTGATTTATATTGACCATCTGCTCAAAGTCTCCTGCCTGACAGACTCTCCGAAACTTGCAATATTTATGAGGTGTCTTTTCCAAGACATAAAAAAAGCTTTCTAAGTGCCCTCTTTCATTGACTGCAAATAGAAAAGCCTGAATTAATGCACTCCCCATTTTGAAATCAAGGAATCATAGAATCATAGAGTTGGAAGAGACCGCAAGGGCCATCCAGTCCAACCCCCTGCCGTGCAGGAAATCCAGATCAAAGTATCCCCGACAGATGGCCATCCAGCCCCCGTTTGAAGACCTCCAAGGAGAGAGACTCCACTACACTCCTAGGAAGTGTGTTCCACTGTCGAACAGCCCTTACTGTCAGGAAATTCCTCCTAATGTTGAGGTGGAATCTCCTTTCCTGCAGCTTGCATCCATTGCTCCGGGTCCTAGTCTCTGGAGCAGCAGAAAACAAGCTGGTTCCCTCCTCAATATGAGGAAATCAAGGGAAACCAAGGAATTCTACAGCCATACAGCCAGAGAATATCAATTCTACAAAATAAAATTGTCTACAAAATACCAGCTAGAAAAACATAAATTCTCTCTCTCTGCAAAAAATTTGACCAACATCAGGACCTTCTAGTACATTTTCTCTATTAGACATGCTCTTATTGCTTTCCTAGCACAAATCCATAAAATATATATCGAACCTATATACTCCCGTACCATCATTTCAATCTAAGAGGGAAAAAAGCTTTTTTTCCCTATTATCGTTTTACTCTTCACATATCCATACAATTTTTGACTTTTTTTTAAATCTTAAACCGTTTTATAATAAGGATATAAACATTTTATTCTATTGCCTTGTTTTCATAAATACTCCAGGTTATTATTTTTTTTCAGTCTAAATTATACTATTTTTTATCCCTTTATATTCTAATATTCCACATCTTACATATTCCTTGAACAGTCCTCATGGGTATTAGCTATTCCTCCTAATTTGGTGTCATCTGCAAATTTGATAAATATGCTCCCAATTCTGTCCTCCAAGTCATTGATAAAGATGTTGAATAGCACTGGGCCCAGGACGGAGCCCTGTGGGACCCCACTGGTCACTTCTCTCCAGGATGAAAAGGAGCCATTGTTGAGCACCCTTTGGGTTCGGCCGGTCAACCAATTACAAATCCATGTAACAGTTACCTTGTCTAGCCCATGTTTTACAAGCTTGTTTGCAAGAATGTCATGGGAAACCTTGTCAAAGGCCTTACTGAAATCAAGATATACTATATCCACAGCATTCCCTTCATCTACCAAGCTGGTAATTTTATCAAAGAAAGAGATCAGATTTGTCTGGCATGACTTCTTTCTCTGAAACCCGTGTTGACTTTTTGTGATTATGGCATTGCCTTCTAGATGTTCACAGACCCTCTGTTTAATGATCTGCTCTAGAATCTTTCCTGGGATTGATGTCAGACTAACTGGACGATAATTGTTGGGATCCTCTTTTTTGAAAAAAGAGGATCCCAACAATTCGAGTGTAGATATCTTATTTCCAAGATATCATTAGCAATGATTTGCTTAAGACAGAACTATTCTATTATCGTTAAAAATGAAATTTACGCTCAGGTAATGTAAGCCTACGCACAGGTTTTGGAAAATTGGACAGTATAATGTTGCAATGTACCACGACCAGTTTCCATTTTTTTAAATTTGTATCATTTAATTGAGCCCTTTTCTGTGTGTTGTAGGAAGATACATCTGTATGGGGTCTAGAGACTTGTGAGGTATTCAATGAGACATAATTTTTATGGGAAGAGGCATCCATACTGGCATTTGAGAGGAAATTTTGTCTCAATCTAGGAGTCAAGCATTTCCCATTTAATTTCTCATTTTGTGGATGGTGCTGATGTTCTATATCTGTCAACAGTTTCTCTGCCAAGGGGTTCTGGGAAGAGAGATTTCCTCTAGTTTTATATTCATCTCCAGATAATGGTTTTCTAGAATCTGGGGGATTTAAGGGTAAATATGCTTTATAAATTTTTCTAGGATTTTCTAGTACTTTCTAATTTTGGCTCTTTCACTTAAGTCCCTTCCTTGAGTTATTTTAATCACATAATGGCGGGCTACACACCGCCGCTTTGCGGCGGTCTGCCGCCGCCGCCAGAAGGTCCGCGGGGGAGCCGGAGCCTATAGACGGCCCGACTCCCGCGCGGACCGAAAAAAGAAGCTCCAAAATGGAGCTTCTTTCTGCGTCGCGTTTGCGACGTAGCGAGGCGCCAGGGGCGCGCTCGCTACGTCAGCAGCGGCGCGACGCGTCTGGACGCTGTGCGTCCGATGCGTAAAGATGGCGCCGGCCATGTAGAAAGGCCGGCGCCATCTTGTACGGACGGAGTCCGTACGAGGCCCAGGGGCGTCTAAAAGAGACGCCCCTTTTTTAAAATGGGACGTCCTCCGGACGTCCCAAAGGGCCGTCTGGAAAGCCCCTTAGTCTTCTCTGTCTGAGAGCTCTAGTGTCACAATAAACTGCAGTTCCCAGAAGTCCCAAGCACTGAGCCAGGGCAGTTGAATCGTTCTCAAATGAGATTATTTCTGCAGTGTGTTTTGGACCAGAGTTTCCCAAATCTTGTACCAGTAGGTCTCCGGATGATTTGCAATAGATTTAACAAGGATTTCCATCTTATTTAATATAAATCATTCCCCGGGAAAATTGCACTTTCTCCATGGCTTCAGATTTCTAGCAGTTTTACATCTCTAGACACAAATCGCAGTCATTTAAATCCAGGGTGGAAAATGTGTGGCCCTCTAGATCTGGTGTATTTCAAATTCCATTATCCTTGACCACTGTCTATATTGCCTGGATTTAATGGGAATTGAAGTCCAACCAACGCAGGCTTCCTCTGCTTAGTAACGGAGATGAGCACTGCCTCCTAAAGTTGGACATGACTTGACAATCTTGCCAAAGGGGAACGTTTTACTTTTACAAGAAAAGTAACTGCACTGCTTATGAAACTCTAGGTTTGCTCCAGGCTCTTTCAAACTGTGGTCTGTTAAATGCTCCTAGGAAACAGTGGCAAATGTCGGACATGAGGAATTATACGTCAGATTCCTCCCATGCAGATAGCCGTTTCTTCTCACATACAAATAAGTCTCACTACATCAGCAATCCTATATCAACCTGTAGTAAATAGCATTAGCTACATTAGAGGAGGCTGATGTTAAACAGTGACATTTGATTGGTCACAGAATGGCCAACAAAGCCTTCTCTGAAGATCTCAAGAGGTTAATCGGATATCATTGGGAATGATGTTCTGATGGCGTTTGAAGGAGCTTTTGCCCAGCTCTGTGTTGTAATTGTTATGTCTTATTATGATATTTGATTTTGTTTCTCCTCTCTCCTCCATTCCATTCCCCACTTCCTCCTGTCTGTACATAAAATTATTTACATAGGATCATAAATTCATGAATCATCGAGTTGGAATGGACCACGAGGGCCATCTAGTCCACCTTCTACAGAAGTAGAACACTCCTGAAAGATGCCCACCTAACCTGTTTAAAGACTTCCAAAGATGGAGAGTCCACCATCTTTCGATGAAATCTATTCCACCATCAAACAACTCTTATGGGTTTTTTTTTAAAAGTTCTTCTTAATGTTTAGATGGAATTTCTTCTCTTGTAATTGCAAACCACTGATTTGTGTTCTGGTTTTGGGAGCATCAGAAAACAAACTTGCTCCATCATCTACAGTGGGTCCTTGGTATCTGTGGACTTGCCATCCATGGATATGAGCATCCGTGGCCAGCAAGCCCATTTTGTCCCCAATGGCAGCACATGCACACAGTCGTGCCTCTATGAGGGACAACAGGACTGAAGCCTCCCTCCCTCCCTCCCTCCCTCCCTCCCTCCCTCCCTCCCTCCTTCCTTCCTTCCTTCCTTCCTTTTCAGGACTTCAATGCATTTGTCCCTAATGGCAGCGTAACCATGTGGCCGGGCTGCCATTAGGAACAATGGAACTAGAACATCTATGGATTATGTTATCCATGGGGGGGGGGGGTCCAGAATGGATCCCCCATGGATACCGAGGGCCAACTGTACACTACATCCCTTCAGTTACCTCAGATTACCATTCAGTCTTCTCCAAGCTAAAGGTATTCAGATCATTCATTTCTCATAGGTTTGGTTTCCAGACCTTTGGTCATCTTGACTGCCCTTCTCTGGTCACGCTGCAGCTTGTCGATCTTTTTATTGAACATTGTTGTCCAGAACTGGACACAGTATTCCAGGTGAGAGTGGGAAGTATCCTACAATTTATTAAAAACAGTACAGATTAATTGATTCAACACATCTACTCTAGTCTGGACCAACACAAGAGTTTAAGCCTTAAAGTCCCCATTCATTTACCAGGATTAGACATTGTGCAGCACCTCCAAACATTGCTGGACCATAATGTCTAATATTCCTCACAATTAGTTCTGCTGCTTAGGACTGCTGGAACATACAGCCAAACAACAGCTAAAGGGTCACATATTTCCCACCCTGACAATAATGATGATGATGATGATGATGATGATGATGATGATGATGATGATGATGATGATGATGATGATGATGATGATGATAGATATGTATTATTATTATTATTATTATTATTATTATTATTATTATTATTACATACATCTCCTTCGATTAAAACTCCATGGAATAAATCACACACACTTAACCACTGTCAAACCATTGTTAAAACACATAAACCTAAGACATATTAAAATCACCATATCCTAATTTGAAATTCGTCATTTAAAATCCCCTGGGTAGGCCTGCCAGA
>NC_056529.1:35265747-35283247 GCF_019175285.1 Sceloporus undulatus | reverse complement strand
AAGGGAATATGAAGGATTGAACAAGGGATTGAACCTTCCTTAGGCATGTTTGAGTATTGTATGGTTGATTTAATGTATATTTGAATTGTCTGTATTTGAAATATGTACGTTATTCTCTTTTTTGTCTTGTTTTTCTTTTCTGTATACATGTATAATTTTAAATTTAATAAACTTTTTATAATAATAATAATAACAACATCAAATTCTTTCGCTTCCCACTGAACTCTGCCTCACTCACACCATCGTTTCAGTGTTCTGAAGGGATGCAGGTAAAAGCCACAGCCCCTTTTTGTCAAAGGAGAGATATTTGGGGAGCAGAAGTATCACCTGGTGTGGCCTACACCTCCAAATGATGCCCTTGGCTTATGAAAGGCTGTGACAGTTACTCTCCTGTAAGACTTAAAATAATAAAAATGACGTTTGGTCTACATTCAGAATGAAAGGAAGAAAAGGAAGAAGTAGGTTCACCGTGAGAGCCAGTGTAGTGGTTTGAGCACTGGACTACAACTCAGGTTAAAATCCTTGCTCAGTCATGGAAATCCCCTGTGTAGCCTTGGGTAAGTCACATTCTCTCGGCTTCAGAAGAAGGCAAACCTAAACCTAAACAAATTTGGGCCCATACAGACAGGCCAAAATAAAGCTGCTTCGGGTCACTTTGGAGGTATGCTGCTTAAAGGATGCATGAGTCCTAAGAGTCCGGCAGCCACTCCAAAGCCACGCTCCAATCCTTCCGGAGTCTTAGGACGTATGCATCCTTTAAATAGCATACCTCCAAAGTGACCCAAAGCAGATTTATTTTGGCCTGTCTGTACGGGCCCATTGCCAACAAAACTCTGCAATAGGTTTGCCTGAAGGCACAAGACAGCAAAGTTCATTGCATGGAGAAGTTAGAAAAATGCTTACCAAAAAAAAAAAAAACCCCACCAATGCTATATGAA
This sequence comes from Sceloporus undulatus, assembly GCF_019175285.1. Taxonomy (NCBI): domain Eukaryota; kingdom Metazoa; phylum Chordata; class Lepidosauria; order Squamata; family Phrynosomatidae; genus Sceloporus; species Sceloporus undulatus. Next base: position 35,282,309 of record NC_056529.1, on the reverse strand, counting down.
AAATTTATGAAAGAAATGCTATTTGAGAAAGAGAAGGCAGAGCCCTCCGTACCGACACTGTTTCTGTCTCCTTCGAAAAGGGAAACAGTAGTTAGCTTGGTGAAAACTGAACAAAAGCTGAAATCAGGGATTTGTACATTAAAATAGATACTGTAAAGGGAAGACCTAGATACTTTAAACGAAGACTTCAAAGTGAGATGAACTGCATGCAGCATTAATAGAGAAAGTTGCAGGCTTAGTATCCAAGCCTCTTGTTTTTAAGAATTCGTGAGGAACGGGTCCCTAGACTCTTCAGGCAAATGTGTACTATGATTCTGAACGGCAATTGTTAGTCTATAGTTTTATAGTTTTAAAGCTATTTTAAAGAGATACATTGTCTATTTTCTATATTTAAAATTCATCTTTTAAAATTATATACAGTGGCCCCTTGTTACATGCTAGGGTTTGGGTCTAAGATCCCCCGCGGATAACAAAATCCATGTATGCTCAAGTCCCATGAAATATAATGACATAGCAAAATGGTATCCCTTATAAAAAATGGAAAATCAAGGTTTGATATTTGAAATTTATACTTTTTTGAACATTTTCAAATCGTGGATGCTTGAATCCATGTATAAAAAATCTGTGTATAAGAAGGGCCAACTGTATTTTATATTTTGTGATTTTAGATTGTATGCCATTGGCAGGTTTTATATTGTTTTGAAGGTGTAAAGTGCCGTGTAAAACATACGGCACTATATAACTAAACACCAATAATATTAATAATAATAAAATCACAAGGGCTTTCAGATAGAGTATTGTATAACTGAGTTCAAGACTTCCTTCAGCTGGCAAAGCCATTTGTTATTGTTGCTGTTACTGTGGGCCTTCAATCATTTCTGACTTATGGTGACCCTATACAGTGGTACCCCGGGATACGAATGCGCCGCGTTACGAAATTTCCGGGTTACGAAAAAAAAAAATAATAAAAAAATTCCGGGTTACGAAGGTTTTTTCCGGCTTGCGAAAAAAGTTTTGGTGCTTTTCGGCGCCATTTTGCACGGAATCGCGGCTTTTCCCCATTAGCGCCTATGGCAATTCGGCTTGCGAAAGACTTCCGGGTTACGAAAATGGCGGCGGAACGAATTAATTTCGTAACCCGGGGGACGAGTGTAATGGTTTTTTTCTTGGCAAGATTTATTCAGGGGAGGTTTACCATTGCCTTTCCTGGAGGCTGAGAGATTGTTACTTGCCCATGGTCTCCCAGTGAGCCATTACTGATCTTTAAATTGGGCGTTTATTTATTTATTGGATGTATTTCTATTTCATTTCTGGATCCCGTATGTCCTTAAGAGGTCACAATAACCTTCCTGCCAACCTCTCTGTCTAGTTACACTAGGGCTGTCCTCATCCAATCAATGTTTTTGTCACCCTAAAGTTAAAGCCATAAACGGATCCGGATCCGGATCCCATTGCCAGTTCCTAGGAAACAATACCTTGTCTTTGTTACCTTAGAAGATAGCGCACTCCCAGAGCCTAGTTTTCAGATACAGTGGTACCTCGGGATACGAAATACCCAGGTTACGAAATTTTCGGGATACGAAAAAATCCCATAGGAAAACATTGTTCCGGGTTACGAATGTTTTTTCGGGTTACGAAAAAACTTTTGGTGCTTTTTTCGGCTTTTTCGCACGGAATCGCGGCTTTTCCCCATTAGCGCCTATGGCAATTCGGCTTACGAAGGCTTTTCGGGTTACGAACGGTGCCACGGAACGAATTAATTTCGTAACCCGAGGCACCACTGTATAAATATTTGTGTCAAAACCCTAGCCTCTGTGCATACTGTATGCATACATTTCTCCCAGGCTGCGTTCCATGTATGATACGTGTCACCCTCAAACCCCAGTCTTCGCCATTTCCCACTTTCCATAGTCTACTTTTCAGACAGATAAATGTTGTCCTCTTTATTCCCCACAAACTCTGCTATCCAGCGTCCATATTCCCATTTCAGTTACTTCTAAATACTAAGTCTGTGTGAATTGTTTTCATGCATGTGTAAGTGCACTTTGCATTCTTATAAATAAAACCCTTTAAATTCATTCCTAGATCCCTTTCATACGTAGTCTGGTTAAGCCAAGTGACCATCCATCCTATATCTATGCATTTCATTTTTGTGGCCTAACTGCAGTACCTTACATTTCTCCATGAAATTAAACACAGAGAAATGTAAGGTACTGCACTGAGGGCAGAAAAATGAAATGCAGAGATATAGGATGGAGGGACACCTGGCTGAATGAGACTACATGTGAAAGGGATCTAGGAGTCCAAGTAGACCACAAGTTGAACATGAGTCAACAGTGTGATGCTAAAAAGGCCAATGCAATTTTAAGTTGCATCAATAAAAGTATAGTGTCTTGATCAAGGGAAGTAATTGTGAGACTTGAGATTGCTCTGACCAAAATCCACAACAAACTTCAGGTAAATCAGAAAGTTTATTATAAAGACAAAGTAGAAGCATTCCTGGCCACGTCTTTGCTGAATCTGAGGAACTCCAAATAGAGACAACACTTTACAGTTCCCCTTTGAGTTGGTTTCCCTTCGGCTCAGCCTTTGATGTAGCAGTTCTCCCTTTGTTCTTAAGGGGGAAAGGAAGGGGGGGGTGTTGACCATTTGGTTCCTAGATCCTCTACCAAGGAGAGATCTAAGACTGTATGCATTTTTGGTATCAGTTACCCAACAACCCCTCATAAAACTGCCTATCTGCAATGCGTGACCATCCGGCCCATTCCTCATGGTGGCAGCCCCTATTCCCAAAATGACTGTCTATCTATATCTCTACTTCCTCTCTCTATATGCATATCTATCTCTTCCCTATTTGTGTGTGAGAATCTATTCCCTGACCCCCACTCTGCGGATATCTATCCATCTCTCTATCTCTCTAGCAATCTATTTCTCTATCGATCTATCTCCCTATCTATCTATCTATCTATCTATCTATCTATCTATCTATCTATCTATCTATCTCTACAACCCTCATGGCAGAATGCACCTTGAATGACTGACTGAAGGTGGATTCTGACAGTAATAGTGCCACTGTATTTTGCTTTGGTCGGGCCCCACCTGGAATATTGTGTCCAGTTCTGGGCACCACAATTTTAAAAGAATTTGGAGAAACTGGAGCATGTTCAAAGGAGAGAGACTAAAATGGTGAAGGGTCTGGAAACCATGCCCTATGAGGAACGACTTAGGGAGCTGGGGATGTTTAGCCTGGAGAAAAGAAGGTTAAGAGGTGATATGATAGCCCTGTTTAAATATTTGAAAGGATGTCATATTGAAGAGGGAGCAAGCTTGTTTTCTGCTGCTCCAGAGAACAGGACCCAGAACAATGGATGCAAGCTACAGGAAAAGAGATTCCACCTCAACATTAGGAGGAACTTCCTGATAGTGGAACACACTCCCTTGGATCTCCTTTTTGGAGGTTTTTAATTAGAGGCTGGATGGCCATCTGTCGGGGATGCTTTGACTGTGATTTCCTGCATGTCAGAATGGGGTTGGACTGGATGGCCCTTGTGGTCTCTTCCAACTCTACGATTCCATGATTCTATGATTCAGAGAGCAAAGGCAAACCTTCTCTGAACAAATCTTGCCAAGGAAATCTTGTTATAGGTTTGCCTTAGGATTTTTCATAAGTCGGAAACAACTTGATGGCACACAATTACAACAAAACAATGCAGTCACCTTTTCAACATCATTTCATTGAGATGAAAGGAGTTAGTGAAGTTTCATCTCTGTGCAAATAAATACTGTGTTTTTAATAAATAGCCTAAATTTAAATGCAATATTGCAAGCACTTTAACATTGATAATTAGCTCTTCCAGGCTTTAATTCCCCCAAATATAGTCATTCTGTTATTTACTTAATATCCCCTGCATTCCATTATCCAATATTTCAAAGGTATTTGCACTCACAAATTATTTCAAAGTCTTGAAAGTCTGAGCTGGATGGAAATTTATCTTCAGTTCCCTGCTTAGACAGCTTGTGCTTTAAACAGAAGCCAAGGAGTACCATTGTCAGAAGTGCACAACATCCTGTGCTAAAAGGGAAATGCAAAATCTCAAAGGAAATTTTCGATTACTAGTCAAATGCAAGAAACAAAGCAATTATTAATCCAGTATTTGATCCTGCACAGCTCTGGTAATCTAATTCTAGAAGAAAGGAAAATGCATCAATGAGGGTATAATAGAATTAGTGGCTACAGAAGTCTAAAAGTTGATTTCTAGCTTTCAATCAACACACTGAAAGGTTTCTTGCTAAGGATTTTTGTGCTTTACTATTCCTTAAGCTCAGACTGGATGGTTATTTGAATCTACTTGACTTTAAGCATTTTGTATCTTGAGTCTCAATTACTACTACCTCCAAATTTCACTCACATGAAAAGCCAATAGAAGAAACTCAGGACTGAGAAAAATTCATTCAAATTGCATTTCATGTAAATGTCCTAATTTGTACCTTCTAAACCAATATCTGAAATGAAATACAGTACAGTGATAAATCAATGTCCACACCCTTTCTGAATTTTGCAATGCAGTTCACCGGTTTAAAAATGCATAGTTGAGGAAATGTGCACAAAAAGATTATATTGCAGGAATTACAGATATATGTACTTGTAAGGCAAACTGCATGCCGAACACATAGATCAGGAAAAAGTGTTCATGAGAAAAGACATGTGGATTTTTATGTGCACTTTTTAAAAGCTAATGCAAACTGATGAGAAAGTAGGATACAATTGAAAATAATAAGGAATTGGTTAAAAATGAAATTAATAGATAGATGGGTAAGTGGAACAGCATGTTTCAGAAGGGAAGTGGGGGAACTCCATATGACATGCTAGCCATCTGTTGAGGAGAACATGTATCCTACACTTCGAAGGGAATGAAAAGGGCAAAAAAAGAATAAATATGCTGTACCTGACTAGTACTTAGGTGTTCCAGGTTTTAGTTCCTAGTGATCCATGAAACTCACTGAGTGACTTTGAGTTAGTCAACATCTCAGAGTATTTAAAAGAGCAGAGAGGGTGAGATATAAATATAACTAATACAAGTGTATCCATTCCTAGATTTCTAAGTCATTTTTTTTATATGTAGGAGATATTAGAATGATGGATATAGCCAGGCTTAGCAAACCATCATTGAGTACACTGGACAGGGTGATGAAAAGACTGAGTCTACCTATCCAGTAAGATTCTCAGTAGGACCAGAGTTCATGGCATCTGTTTACACTAAACTGGATCCAGTCAAGCTCACAAGCTAGACCCATTGAAATCAGTTGAACTTCAGATAGGAGCATGGCTTTGGCGTGGTTTCCGGACTCTTAGGACGCATGCATCATTTAAACAGCATACCTCCAAAGTGACCCGAATCAGCTTTATTTTGGCCTGTCTGTATGGGGCCTTAGTTATGTTTAACGTGACCTCTGCTGTCTCTGCTGTGACCTGTGATGCTACTGCCTTTAATTTCTGAGAAGGCTGTAGTGGGTTAGGTAGGTGGCTGGTTGCTGCTCAAGGTAAAACGCCAGGGAGACATAAAAGCTTAAGGAGTAGTAGAACGATGGTGGCAGTAAGGGTCTGAAGAGATAGACAGGGAGCTACAGGAGTCTGAGAAGCTGGAGAAGAGGCTTCTTCCAATGGAGAGCCCTACAGCAGAAGTCAGGCTCAGCCAGAGTTAAGCCAGACTCCCCAGGGCCACCAGGGCAATGGAGATACACTTGGGCACTTGGGGTGTGGGCTACTAGATGATGGTATCTGAAGGGAGGCTGAGACAGGATACTTTCTTTGGCCTATGTGTGAACCTGGGGTAGCTAAAGCATGGCACAACCCATCACCACCAGTCCTGCACCTTCTCAATCAAAGCACCTGACAGATGGCTGGATGAGAAGGTGCAGGACTGGTGGTGATGAGTTGTGATAGCCTCTGTTTAAAGACCTCCAAGGATGGAGACTCCACCACTCTCCAAGAGAGTGTGTTCCACTGTCGAACAGCTCTCATTGTCAAGAAATTCCTACTAATGTTCAGGTGGAATGTCTTTTCCTGTAACCTGCATCCATTGTTCCGGGTCCTGTTCTCTGGAAGCAGCAGAAAACAAGCTTGTCCCATCCTCAGTGTGACACCCCTTCAAATACCTAAACAGGGCTATCATATCACCTCTTAACCTTCTTTTCTTCTCCCTAAGTCTTTCCTCATAGGGCTTGATGGTTTCCAGACCTTTCACCATTTTTGTTGCCCTCCTTTGGACACGCTCCTGCTTCTCAACATCCTTTTTGACTGTGGTGCCCAGAACTAAACTTTGGAGGTTTTTAAACAGAGTCTGGATGGCCATTTGTCAGGGGCTGCTTTGATTGTGAGTTCCTGCATGGCAGGGTATTGGACTAGATGGCCCTTGTGGTTATCTCTCTGACGAGGTCCATCCACCATTGGCCATGCTGTCTGAAGTGATAGAAGCTGTAGTCCAGTACATCTGGCAGGCATTAGGAAAGCTGTCCTAGCTTGTTTTCAATCAGGTGTGCTAACTTCAGGTCAAAGCAAGAACTGCTGACCATCCTGTGTGAAGAAATTGCCTCTCCAAAGCACAAAAGAACTACAGTGCAGTCAATATCAGGACACAAAGGAAACCGCAGCATGAACTGCATCACCATTCATTAGAAATTGCATCTCAAGCAATCATCTCATTGTGTCACACCATCATTTCATCTTTCCACTGGGACAATGAGGTCGTTTCAACCACAGCTGACTAAAGCACTGGCGGTGGGGGGGGGAATCTTTACATTCAGTTTGGATCACAACTGCATTGCTAATAGCCATATGTAAGTCATCTTTTAAAACACTAACAGTGAGGGGCAAAGGCCTCAGCAGCACAGAGTGTAACGGTCTGATAAACAGCAACTTACTCCTCTGAGACCATTCTATTTCCCCTTGTGTGTGTGTGTGTTTGTGTGCAACACCTAGAACAGGACACAATATTCCCAATGACATCTAACCTGTGCAGCAGGGAGTAAAAGTATTATTTCCTATAGAAATGATTTGCAATAAATAAAAAATATTTTTATTTATATCCCGCTGTTCTGTAGCAAGACAATCAGAGCAGCTCAAACTAAAACATAAAATTACAATATCCCTCCCCTAAAAAAGAATTAAATATATTACAATTACAATTATATGTAATGATTTGGAAAGTACGGTCCTATGAACTCAGTTAAATGCAGAGTGCAAGGAAAACACAATATCCCCAAGTAGAAGGGCTAGTTAGACTTCTGGATACCAAACGACAAGATCTGAAACAAGCATTATACACTGAAGGTCCAGAAATCCCAATAAACCGAATCTACAAATATTTATTTGGAATGGATTATTTGGATGGCAGAGGGATGGAATCAGCTGGAGTGTTTCTTAGACAGTGCCTCTGGCAAACCTAACACATTTCTCATTTCATAACTTTGGCTCTGTTGCTGTCAGAGTTCTTTTGAAAGTCATGAAGAAGTTACAGGAGAATTAGACAAGTCTGACAGATCACCAAAGAAAATGAAAACTTTGTGTTACTGTAGATGTCAAAAAGCACAGTTGTGTCAGACGATGGCTTCTTATGACAGTTCTTTTAGCTTCCTAACACTCTTATCTGCTCCAAGGGTGTTAGTTGTGCATTCATAAGTTTCTAAAACAAGAGTCAATCCATTATTAAATGTGTATCAGAACAACCTTTTCTGATCATGCTCACATAGAACAAGTGGCCTTTTTCAGATCTTCATTATGACAGGAATGATGCGTCCCTGAAAACCCAGTTCTACATTGAGGGGACATGCATCTTAAGAGGCCAGAAGCTGCGCTTTAGTCCTTAGGACTGGAGTTTGGTGTGGCTTCTGGCTTCTTAGGATGCATGCAACATTTAAACAGCATACCTCCAAAGTGACCCGAAGCAGCTTTATTTCAGCCTGTCTGTTCAGGCCCTAATACAATTGAGGCAGAATGTGCCAATCTGTTATGAACACAGGTGAATATTGTTGTATTAGTTATAATGTATTTATGTAGCACTTCTATGTTTACTCACAGCATATTGTTGTTCAGTTCCTTCAAGTTGACCCTGATTGATGGTGACCCTATGAATGAGATGTCTCCAAGCCCCCCAATCCTCTACCTCTCTGCTCAGGTCCTGTAGACCCTGGTTGCGTCTAGCTATCTGGCATGTGGTTTTCCTCTCTTTCTACTACCTTCTACTTTCCCAGCATTACTTCCTTTTCTAATGAATCATGTCTTTTCATGATGTGGCCAAATTGTGACAGACTCAATTTGGTCATCTTGGCTTCCAGGGAGAGTGCAGGCTTGATCTGTTCTAGGACCCTGGCTGTCCATGGTATCCTCAGCACTCTTCCCCAGCACCACACGTTGAATGAATTAGTTTTCTTCCTATCTGTTTTCTTCACTGTCCCGCTCTCATATCCGTACATGGTAATGGGGAACACAATGGCTTGGGCAATCCCAATTTTAGTGTTCAGTCGGAGCATACACCATACAATCTATATAAATAAAAATGTAAATGTTTGTTTGTTCAAAATCTTAAATCTCTGAAAGTTCTTCACCGATTGCTTTGAAATTTTGACACAACGTTCCATTTGAATACACGCATATTTTTATATACACATACCTACTATTATATAGATGTCACACCTGTGGCAGGTAAAAATACATGTTTTGGAAAAACAGTGCCATCTATTGGACGTAACAGCAACACGCGCTCTACTAAATATTCAATGTGAGAAGCAATCCCCATCAACAAAGCTCAGGGCCAATCTTTAGCATTGTGAGGTTTAGGTCTAGACACAGATTGCTCCTCACATGGACAATTATATGTTGCATGTTCTAGAGTCGGCAAACCAGACAATCTCTATATCTACACAGACAATGGATACAATGGAGAAATATTGTATACTCACAAGTATTGTGAAATGAAATGTTTCAGAAACATGCGCTTTCTCTTTTCTTTCTTTTCCATTTAACCAGACTGAGCCACAGCAACACTTGGCCGGGGACAGCTAGTGTATATATATAAATGGGAACAAGAGAGACCGATTGTTCCATTAAAGCAATTTCCAGTCAAGACAAGGCACTCAAAACTAACAGTTAAATTAGATGTAGAATATTATCCTTTTCCTACTCCCTTACTCCCTCAAAGATCTTATTTTTATATTCTTATGGCATACGTTCCTAAAATAGGGAAAATTTCACAGTTCTCAATAATATTTTGCTAAAATTCAGCTTTCTTAAAGCTTCTTATAAAATGAAATCTTATTTTTTAAAAATTTTTGTTGTTGCGTCCATTCAAGTTATTTCCAACTTACAGTGATGCAATAGCAAACCTATCACAGGCTGCCATGGCCTTCCTCTGAGGCTGAGAGTGTGCAGCTTGCCCAAGTTCAACCGTTGGGTTTCCATGGCTGACCCTAGTCTCTAGAGTTCTAGGAATTTAGCACACAATTAAATAATACAGTTTACCTTGCCCACTTTGAATCTTCTTCCAGGATACAGCTGGATGTTATCATATGCATTTTGCCACTGATGCCACCTCTCACCTAAAACCCATCTAAATCCCGGCTAGAATCCAAGCTCAGCCAGCCGGTTTGCAAAGTCAGGAAGCTCCCGCCTTTGCAAATTGGCTGGCTGATCATGGCTTGGAGCCGGGTTTTAGGTGGATTTTAGGCGGGAGGCAGCATTGGTGGCAAAATGCATATGGTAATATCAGGCTGCATCCTGGAAGACGATTAAAACTGGGCAAGGTAAGCCAGATTATTTAGCTGTGCGGGAACTCTCAATCAAAGCATCCCCGACAGATGGGCATCCAGACTCTGTTTAAAGTGTGACTCTCCTACTCAATCCTTCCTTTCATGTACTAATATAACCTTGGAATTGAATACCTTAACAAAAATTTAACAAGCCTGAGCCACAAAAACCGTTTAGGTTCAAAAATCAATTCAAACCATCTCAATCACTCCATTGCTTGTCGCTTAGACACACACACACACACACACACACACACACACTCACACTCACACTCCAATTTGAAAATATGCCAAACTTAAAAGGCTCTTTTCATCAGCCACTCAAAAAGAAACTTTGATATGACAGGAGGGTCCCTTAAGCACAATTCAATGAACAATTGCAAATAACCTTCATCGTACCCCTGGTTGTCATTACAGAAACTAATTTTGTTTATAGCAACAACAACAAATGTGCAATGATGCAGCAACTCATAATTTAATACAAACCTTTAAATTAAAATGTATGCAAGGGCTATGATTAAAGCCTAGACCTCTCCTCGCAACATTTCACTAAGAGCCTGGGGAACTAACTATCCGTGAGCTTTCTGTGAGTCTGTGTGGTAGTGAGATGGTGAGGGGGCAGGTAATTTTTCCTAAGAAAGGTTTTTTTAATGCTGCCAGTTACTACTCTCTTTAATAATTCTCTGTGTGTGTGTGTTGCATGTGAATACTGGGGATGGAAAGCAGAGGCCTAAAGTAAACAATTGGATCCACATATGGGAAAGATTGGCTTCTTGGAAGAGAAACAAGAGATGCTCTGCACTTCATAACACCTGGGAGTTTATCACATGGGAGGAATTTCTCTTAATTTCAAATCAAAAGAAAGTGGGGCCAGAACACATTCATGTGAATTCGCTAGTTCAGCAAATTTACGTGAATTTGAATTGCATTCAAACTGACTTCCCAATGCCCGAAAATAGCTTGCCATTGTCCGAAATTGCTTGTGGTAGTCTATCACGCAATAACATGAAACCCCAGGATTGCATTCGGACTGACTTCCCATTGCTCAAAATTGCGTGTGGTAGTCTATCACGCGATAACATTAAACACCATGATTGCATTCAGACTGACTTCCCATTGCCTGAAATTGCATGTGGTGGTCTATCACGTAATAATGTTAAACCCATGATTGCATTCGGACTGATTTCCCATTGCCCAAAATTGCGTGTGGTAGTCTATCACGCGATAACATTAAACACCATGATTGCATTCAGACTGACTTCCCATTGCCCGAAATTGCGTGTGGTAGTCTATCGCGCAATAATGTTAAAGCCCATGATTGCGTTCAGATTGCCATTGGATTATACTTCTAATTTCCCTTGTCTGATAACGGCCTTGGTAAGAACATATTTGCTAGGAGGGCTTTCACAGATATTGTGAAAGTTACATGGAGGAGAGAGTCAGTACACTACTGAGTTACATGGAGGAGAGAGACAGTACACTCAGCCCTCCATATTTGCGGCTTTGATTATTCACGGATTTAATACGTTCTCTCTAGGAATATCTAGGTCCTCCAGTACAACTCTATGGTCAACTGAAAGACCTAGAGATTCCTAGAGAGAACGTTCCACTAGGCATTTGTAGCTCCTCCAGTGCAGTTCTGTGGTCAGTGCCTGTTGGACGTTGACCACAGAGTTGCACTGGAGGACCTAGAAATTCCTGGAGAGGTGTCCTCGCAGGTAAAAAAAAACCATAGTGTTTTTGTTATTTGCAGTTTTTCCATATTCATGGGCGTCTTGTGCCCCTAACCCTAGCGAATATGGAGAGACAAATGTATTCCGAAGGGGAGGGGGACACCAAGTACTGGGAGAACTGGGCCTACGGTACAAGAGCTCAATAGTGGGCAGAAAGCAACAAGGAAACATCTAGAGAAAATGGACCATAGCTGTATATACTAATGCCCAGAGCATGGGAAATAAATAAGATGAGTTTCCAGCATGGCAGGGGGTTGGACTGGATGATCCTTGTGGTCCCTTTCAACTCTATGATTCTAGATAACAAGTGGATCTACTAATTTTGAGTTGATCCTTATCAACAGAGATGGCCTGGTCAGTGTGGTGGAAATAGTAAGATCCTTGGGTGGGAGAGACCATATCTTGATGGGATTTATTATACAGTGAAAAGTCAGACGTGTGCTATGGACTTCACAAAAGCTAATTTCAGTAATCTTAGGGAAATATCAGTGAAATCACCAGGGCCAGAAATACTCAAAAGGAAGGGAGTTCATGATACCTGGGTGTTTTCTTAAAGATGAGATAGTAAAGATGCACCTGCAAACAATTCCAAGGGGGGGGGGAGTAGTAGGTGGATCTACAAAAACATTGGATCTTATTCCATTAATAAATAAGCTGGCTTACCTCTTTCGGCTCAAAGGATCTGGGATGCCCCAAATATTATACCTAAATCGCTGTCAATTTAGGTGGGATGTCGCCGCCCAGATGCATCCCAGGTCGAAGTCTCACTCAACCAGCACCTTTTCGAAGTCAGGGAGCTTCCAACTTCAAAAATTGTCCGGCTGATCGAGGTTTCAACCTGGGATGCATCCAGGCAGCAGCAACCCAGCTAGACAGGTGACGATTTAGTTATGATAACATCCAGGGGCATCCCGGATCCTGAATTCAAGCCAGAAGAGGTAAACCGGCTTATTTGTTAATGGGATAAGCTCCGTTGAGATGATCAGAGATTTAAGAGAGAGATGTGTAAGAAACAGTGAACACTTAACTGGTGCAAACAGAGTAATTCATGCAGCAAGAATCACTATATTTTAATAACAAAACAGTAACAGCACATTTTGTCATGTTTTTAAACCACAGAAGAACAGATTGCCTTGGAGGTGGTGGACTCTCCATCTTTGGAGATCAACAAAAAGAGCTTGGATGGGCATCTTTGGAGAAAGCTTTAGTTTTGTATTCCTGTATAGTAGTCACTTGGACTAGATGGTCCTTGCAGTTCCTTCCAACTCTATGGAGATTATCGCACTGCGTTCTGAGAACGTTCTGATCACGTGATGAGAACGGAACGCATTTGAGTATACCGCACGTATGTGTTCCAATCGGGTTCTCAGAACGCTTAAATGTGTTCCAAATGTGTTCCAGGAGGGAACGGATTTGAATGTGTTCTGAATGTGTTCCCAGAGAGCTGAAACGTGATGAAAACGTTCCAAGAGAAGTGTGTGCGGTATTCTTATCCGTTCTCAAATCCGTTCCCTCATTCCTCCGTCTCCTGATTGGCTGAAAGAATGACAGGCAGGGAGGCAGGGAGACAGGGAGGCGAGCGACTGCAGTGAGGGAAGGTGTGTGTGTGTGAGGGGGGAAAGAAGGAGGGAGGGAAGGGAGGAAAAAGGGAGGAAAGGTGGGACAAGGAAGAGAAGAGGAAAGCAGGGAAAGAGAGGGAAAGAAGAGACCAGAGCAGAGAGCAAAAGAGAGAGGGTCTGGCTGCTTCTCCGGGGGTCTCTAGTGTCATGTCCAGTGGGTCTCCTGTGCTGTCACAATGCAGGAGGCAGGGATGCCCAGGACCTTCTCCTCCTTCCCTCCAGGAGGGAACCCACAAAAGCTCCTCTGTTTGGAGCACCACACAAAAGCAAGCAAAAAACTCCCAGAATTCCATAGCAAAGAGCCAGACAAGAGTTAAAGTGGGGAGGGGAGCTCACAACCTGAAGGCACACATTACATGCACACACACAGGAGCAAAAGGGTGTCAAGCTGCCAAAAAGGGGAAATGGGATGACAGCAGAGGACTCTTCTTTTCTAACCGGTTTAAAGAGCTGCTATGGCTGCCGGGGCTCTGCCCTTGGCCCAGTCCCCTCCCTGGCAACTTGCTTTCCTTCGGCTTGAAGGGACCTCCATGGAGCTCCTCCTTCCCTCAAGGAAGAGGGGACCAGGGCAGAGAGCAAGAGGGAGAGGGTCTGGCTGCTTCTGCGGGGGGCCTCTGGTGTCATATCCAGCGGGGCTCCTGTGCTTGCAGCCTGCAGGAGGCAGGGATGGCAGGGATGCCCAGGACCTTCTCCTCCTTCCCTCAAAGAGGGAACCCACAAAAGCTCCTCTGTTTGGAGCACCACAGAAAAGCAAGCAAAAAACTCCCAGAATTCCATAGCAAAGAGCCAGACAAGAGTTAAAGCGGGGAGGGGAGCTCACAACCTGAAGGCACACATTACATGCACACACACAGGAGCAAAAGGGTGTCAAGCTGCCAAAAAGGGGAAATGGGATGACAGCAGAGGACTCTTCTTTTCTAACCGGTTTAAAGAGCTGCTATGGCTGCTGGGGCTCTGCCCTTGGCCCAGTCCCCTCCCTTTCCCTCCGCTTGAAGGGACCTCCGTGGAGCTCCCTTAATGCCCAGGCTACCAAGGAGGGGACTCTGCCCTTGGCCCATCAAGTTACATAGGTTTTATCCTATTTTCTTCAAACATATGCCAGCATATGAAGCCCCAGCGTTTTATAGGGGCTTGCCTTCTTTCCCTCCCAAGAGAATCTTCGGAGGGAAGACTTCTCAGTGAGGCTGAGAAGCACTCTCCCGGCCAGAGTCCCTAGGCTTACTGAAATCCCCCACCTCCCTTCCCCATAGAAATCAATCCAAAAACTGAGTTTAAAAGGAGCAGAGGAGAGCCCTTTGGGTCTGCATCTGGGAGAGATTTTAAACTCCGTTTTTGGATTCTTTCCTATGGGAAAAGAGGAGAGAGGGAGAGATGGCAGGACAACCCCATAGCCAAGCATCCTCTGCTCCCCCCAGATGAAGACCCATAGGGCTCACTGCTCTTTTAAAACTCCGTTTTTGGGTTGATTCCTATGGGGAAGGGAGGTGAGGGATTTCAGTAAGCCAAGGGACTCAGGAGAGGCGAGCTCCATGGCCCAAGCCTCCCTTTCCCCTCTTTCCTGGGGGCAGCGCCTCTCCCGAGCCGTCCAACCACTGAGTGGCGACGTCATCAGAAGACAGCCCACAAAACTTAATACAGCAAACCGTTCTGAGAACGGTTTCAAGAAAAAGGAATCACAGTGCGGTAAACTGCCGTTCTGATCCCGTTCTGATCCCGTTTTGATTTCTAATGCGGTAAAATCCGTTCCAGGAACGTTCTCATCACGTGATGAGATGGAACGTTCTCAGAACGCAGTGCGATAATCTCCATGATTCAGTGTTTAGCCACAGTCATTCAGACTACAGATACGCTCCATTAAGCATAGCTCAATCCTTTCCAAATCAAACCTCAAAGAATAGTGCAATCCTTTTCAAATCATCAATTTGCAGCACCTTCACTTTCTCAAGAACTGACTGAAATGGAGTTTTACACTATTTTGCAATGGATTGGTGGGGCCCCTAATCCTTAGAAATGGTTTTGTAACCCTTTTTATACTGAGCAGCAACAACTACTTTTCTAGGGTCCCCAGCGATATCTTTGGTAAATATTAAACTTAAGTTTCTGATACTTCCATACCATGTGGCTTCCCAAGCTCACTCCATAATCTAGGTAACTACTTAAGGAACTGATTCTAATATAAATCTTATTTGAATATCTGTGAAAGGACTATTTTTGATTCACAAATGTGGTTATGGTAAAACCATGGGCTCTAGATTTATTGGTATAAATCCGATAAATAAATAAATAAATAAATGAAATTATCATTAGAGTTCACAATTTTTTTCTTACCACTGTATATAGGAAAGCCTGAAAGTGTTTTTTTTAATTTTTATTTTTAAGTACTCTTTTCTCAAATACATTGCAGCGAAATGTGCACTTCCTTTTACTGTGACCTAAATCCTACTCATGTTTTTAGAACCACTGAGATTTGCTGTTACTGTATCTGGAAAGGAAGAACAAAAAAACTGGTTTTCTCTGGAGAGTGAACCTTAGGAGAAAGAAAGATTAATTACATTTCATGGGGGTGAGGGTAATGGAAGCATGCATTTGTCCACTTTTGATGGATGAGTTTTAGTTAGTTTGGAGAACTGAGGCCAATCATTTGTCTATTAGATCTATGTCTATTGTGGCTGATTAGAACTTCCAGAGAAGGGCTGGCTGGTGGATGTTGTAAATGCTATTTTGAAAGAAGACTTAGTTCCAGTCCCTAAAGAATCAAATGTAAGAGCTTTCATAGAATCATAAAATTGTAGAGTTGGAAGAGACCACAAGGGCCATTCAGTCCAACTCCCTGCCATGCAGGAACTCTCAATCAAAGCATGTCTAAAGGAGGGCGACTAAAATGGTGAAGGATCTGGAAACCATGTCCTATGGTTGATCAAGAGTCCCTGCATGGCAGAATGGAGTTGGACTGAATGGCCCTTCTTGGGGTCTCTTCCAACTTTATGATTCTATGATTCTATGTAGCTTCCACTGAACATTTGAAAATACTGTTGCCTGACGTGCATTTTAGAAACTATGTAATATATGTCTTACAAAAAGTGCCAATTGGAAATGGCGTCCAATTCACTTCTGGGCAAATTCAAGGTGTTGGCTTTGACTTGCAAAACCCTAAATGGCTTGAGGCCAGGATATCTCAAAAACAATCTTCTCACA
Source organism: Sceloporus undulatus (assembly GCF_019175285.1). NCBI lineage: Eukaryota > Metazoa > Chordata > Lepidosauria > Squamata > Phrynosomatidae > Sceloporus > Sceloporus undulatus. Next base: position 35,265,961 of record NC_056529.1, on the reverse strand, counting down.
TATGAGCCTGCCAGAAACTTGGGATCCTTGGTGCATTGCATGGCCTGTTGCATGTCCCAACACCTTGTGAGGTTAGGTTGGGTGGGTACAGCTGACAGGGCTTTGTCTTTAGCAATCATCTCAATGGTAGCAATTTTTCCCACCTGAAGGCAGGCTGGTTTGCATGGCCTCTAGTCCTTGAAATTGCTCTAAGGCCTGTTACAGACAGGCCAAA
>NC_056529.1:35238565-35265722 GCF_019175285.1 Sceloporus undulatus | reverse complement strand
GCCAAAATAACGTTGCTTCGAGTCAACTTGGAGGTATGGATTTCAATGACATGCGTCCTAAGAGTCCAAAAGCCGCACCAAAGCCACGCTCCAGTCCTAAGGACTTGAGTGCAGCTTTGGTGTGGCTTTTGGACTCTTAGGACTCATGCATCATTGAATACCATACCTCCCCAGTGACTCGGGCAGCTTTATTTTGGCCTGTCTGTAACAGGCCTAGTTTAACTTTGATCTGGTTTAAATTATATTTAGGAGTGTTTGTAGTCTTTAAAAGTCTGATTGCAAATTTTTTTATTCATGTATCTTTAAAATTGTTTTATCCATTTTACATTGCCTCAGGGGCCCTGGTAGCTGAGAGACCATACACTAAATGCTTTAAATAAATAGATAATATTAATCAAGAAGATAAAAACAATCCAGCCCTTCTGCGTCTAAAAAGGCCTTGCAAGAAGGCAGCAGCAATTAGTTGGCTTGAAAATTATCACACTTTGTACACAACGTTTTAGCAATGCAAATTACTGTATGTTTCTGAAAAAGTGTTTACATTCCTACATCACAAACAATAGATATTCAAAATAAGCAGTTCTATGAGTTCATCTGATAATGATGACTTATGAGTGGCGCTAGGTGAAAAAATTGATCTGTCTAAAAGTTTATGTGAATCTACCAAATGACAAAGTTAGAGAATAGAGGCATCCATTTGACCACACACATGGTGATAACCTTGGTTCCGATTATTCAAAGCCATGCGTCTTAGATACCTGAATCCCCCCCCCCCCAATGTGCCAGGGACTGGTGCCCCTAGTGCAATCATGGCAGGAAGTATAATTCTTTGCCATGGCATGACCCCCAGTGGACTCCGCCTGTGGTTGGTCAGACTCACTTTGAGTCTTCTGCCATCAATATAATAATAATAATAATAATTTGTTTTATTTATTACCGCTATTCCAAAGATCATAGCGGTGAACAGAAGTAAGCTAATTAGCAAGTAAGCTAATTTGCCCCCCAACAGTCTGGGTACATTTTAGCGACCTGGAAGGATGCAAGCCTGAGTCGAGCTTGGGCCCTTTTGCTGGTCTTGAACTCGCAACCTTGTGGTTTCGAGTGAATGGCTGCCGTGTACAGGCATTTACCACTGCGCCACCAGGGCTCCTTTTCCAACAGTCTGGGTACTCCTTTTAGCGACCTCGGAAGGATGCAAGCCTGAGTCGAGCTTGGGCCCTTTGCTGGTCTTGAAACTCGCAACCTTGTGGTTTCGAGTGAATGGCTGCAGTACGGCATTTACCCACTCGCCCATTTTAAACATTTTAAACTTTAACCTTACAGATAGCCCCACTTCTTTCCCCAATCTTAAAGACACATTTCCATCATTTCTATGGGTCAGGAAAGACGTAAGGACAAAGCAGCTTGATCCTGGGGTTTCTGAGGTGGGTTGAACACCCCGCTGTCTGATGGCTCACTCGAAAGGTAGTATGCAATTGTATTTTTATCCTACCTTTGTGATGCTCATTCTTGCAACACCCACTTAGAAACGTAAGCTGATAAAGGGCAATATAATCCTGTTGCAAAATGTTATGACAACTCAAAGCAACTTTACAATTTAAACAATATTGACCTAAAACGAAACAAACCCATTATTAAAAATACAGGGGCATGACAGCCAACCAAGCTCCCGATTAGGCTAAAACTCACATTTAAAAACAAATTGAACAAATCATACTGAAATAAACTCAAATTATATTTAGTCACATGAAGCATACGTCAAGAAATTTGAAAGATGAGTGGCTCCATTGGGTTTGGCCTCTCTCCTTGAGAAGCCTTCCCTTTCTTTTTCTTCTGATGGGGCATGGATCTGAAGGAAAAACCAGAAGGGACTTTATTTTGCCAAGACACTTGAATCTCCAATTATAATGTTTAATAATGAGAATCAAAAGTTCTGATTAGACAAAGACTTGAGAAAATGCAGAGAAGTGATTACTGCTCGCCTCCTCCTTCCTTAGAAAAGCCCAGGCGAGGATTTGATTGGTAATTTGCAGCTGAAATGCCACTAGTATCTAAAGCAGGTAAGGAGGAACAGTAACCTTGAGATCTTCCTGCCTGTAGTTTTGGGTTTTAATTTCAATTCAGCATTAGGAAGTTCAAGAGGCTCCATGGATTCCTTTCAAATCCTCTCCTTTTCTCTGCCGAGCAGATCTTTTAAGCCGAATAGATGGGAAAAAATACTTATATAAATCCATATGGCGATATTTGCTTCGTTCACATTCCGGGTTACCTCTAAAGACAGCTCTTGACATTGCGCAAGTTAAGACAGGAAGGCCTGAATCACATATATTGTTAATTTCCCTGTCAAAAGCCATGGGCTTTAGTAAGACAAGCTGGGAAGCACGCAGAAATAGAGTAGCTTGACACCACTTTCACTGGCGTGACTATTTCTACAGAAACCTGGGATGTAGTTTGGTGAGGCGGCAGCTAAGCATTTTGGCAGACGAGAGGCGGGCCCAACTACAGTTCCCAGGATTCACACAGGATGAAGCCATGACAGGCAAAGTGGTGTCAGATTGCTTTATTCCTACAGTTGGGAGAGCTGAAAGTCATGTATGTTTCTCACGTGAGCTTCTCCCTTTTTTTCAGTTTAAAAACACTCCATTTACCACATGGAAAGAATTCATTTGTATGGTTCATAGATGATCACTCAAACTACAGTGACAGGTAGGCAACCTGCCCATCCTCACCCCTGCAGAGTTCAGAGTCCCCAACAGTCTAACATGTATGATGGTGATCTGCCCATGAGTATAGGAAGTTCCTCCACTTTCTAGATCACCATCAGCCTGTCAGGATTAGAACACAATACCTAGAAACATTCATGGCAACACTATGGCCCGCGTGCCAGGGACCTCAGAGCCCACTCTGTGGGCACACATTCTGTAGCCCCGCACAGAGTTTGCCAGAGTTTCTTACCAGAAAGCAAGAGGGAAGTGGCACTTTGCAATAAAAGTGCGGTCTGGGTTGCAGTTTGGGCACTAGGTCTGTAAAGGTTCACCATCCATCCTAGAGTGTGCTCAGCAGCATCAGATACTATTTGGGAAGAGTCATGGCTGTTGTGGCAAACAGAAGTCCTGAACACCACCCCAGACAGGGACAGTCTCAGCATGGTTGTTGAAGTGTCCCAGCTCTAAAGCTGAGGGAACTCTGACATCCCTTATAGCTCAGGGAGGGGACTGTCGAGCAATGAGTTGGGCCAATCACTAACATAATCTCTAATCTATCCCGGCTACCTGCCTTCAAAAGGGACACACTTGAACCCAAACTGCAGGTAAGGCGCATTGTTAGGGGATGGCATCCCAATAGACCAGTGGCTCCCATCGTTGATCCTCCATTTGTTTTGAGCTTTAGATCTCAGAACGCCCAGACAACTTGGTGAAACTTCCCACCCCTTTCCACAGAATTAGTAAAGCCTTGCAAAGTGCAATTTCCAAAGAGAATCTATGCGCCATTATAGCAAACATAATGGAATGTAAACACAATTAGCTCCAATTCAATTTATATTAATGACAATTAGGAAAGCTCCATTATTCCCATTAGAGCTTCATAATAAAAGACAGAAAGGCTTTGTCTGCCAACTTTATGGGATCCAGGCCCTGAAAGAGCTTTGACAGTTCCATGCTATTTCTTGCTCTTATTTTTGCATGTTTCCTTTCTTTTTCTAGTTATAACTGCAGGGTAGAAGATTCTGATCTAATTGTCTTTATTGCAAAAAACGGTTTATTTTAAAAAATTTGGCACTCTGAACTTATCCACCAGCCCTGAAAGCACTAAAGCCCCTGCCCTTATTTTAATAATGCTTTTTGCATTGCATAGAATCTCTGGTTACGTGGACTTCCATATTTGCCTGCTCTCCTTCTAACCATCTACACATTCAGTTTCACTAGCTTTTCATTATCAGGTTTGTCAGTTTCCTTTGAGCCAGGATATGTGCTATGCTGCAGCCAGGGTTTCATTTGACTTCTTTTATTCTACTGAATATATGTTATGTTCTTTAACATTCTTTTTACTTGCCATGCTGTTTTTGAGCACAATATATTATTTCACTATTTGATGTACATGGATCCTTGTTATTATGCTGGGGTTTTTGTTCCAGACCCCCTGTTAGTTAACAAATCCGTGTATGCTCAAGTCCCATTAAGTATATATGACATAGGAATGGTGTCCCTAATAAAAAATGGACATCAAGGTAATTTATACTTTTTTGGAACATTTTCAAAACCGTGTCTGCTTAAATCCGTGTAGTATAAAAAAATCCATGTTAAGAAGGACACGACTGTATGACTGGGAGATCCTATGGTCATCACAAAATGGAACACTGGGGCTGGCACATAGGGTGGCGAACAAGCTTGTTTTCTGCTGCTCCAGAGAACAGGACCCGGAACAATGGATGCACGATACAAGAGAGCTTCACCCCAACATTAGGAGGGACTTCCGACAGTAAGAGCTGTTCAACAATGGAACACACTCTTTCCTCGGAGTGTAGTTGAGTCTACTTCCTTGGGGTCTTTAAACAGAGGCTGGATCAGATGGCCATCTCTCAGGGATGCTTGATTGAGATTCCTGCCTGGCAGAATGGGGTTGGACTGGATGGCCCTTGTGGTCTTTCCAACTCTTGATTCTTGTAGCAGTAGGCTCCCCTGAGCACCGCATTTCAATGAGTTTATTCTCTTCCTTCAGCTTTGTTCGCAGTCCCGCTTCACAAGCACACTAGAATCGGGAATAATGATGCCTGGATGATTATGACTTTGGTGTTTAATATATATCATTATATTTGAGAATCTTACCTCGCTTCATTGTAGCTGCCTTTTCAAGTCAGCCTTCCTCTGATTTCTCAACTCCAGTCTCCACTTGATTCATGACTGAGCAAAGATACAGAAAATCCTGACATTCTGTCTTCATCACCCACTTCAAAATTTGTAAAATCATCTATGGATATTATTTTGTTTTCTTAATTTCTTGCTGTTAGCCCTGCTTTTGCACTTTTTCCTTAACTTTCATCCGTAGGCCATTCCAATTCTCCTTGTTATTTTTGCTAGTGACTGGTGTCATGGCACATCTTAAGTTGTTGATGTTCTTCCCTATTTTCTCCATCTCCTTCCTCTGAGTTTAATCCTGCCTTCATATATGATATGTTCAGTTTTAATAATTATACAGAATGGGGAAAAAACAGCCTTTTCTGACCCCCCTTTGCCAGCTGGAAAACACTTCAGTATCTCTTACTAAATGCTTTCTTGACTATGTATTTGTCCAGAGTATTAGGTTTATGCAGGAGGACAAATCACACAATCCTATGTTTGCACAGACAGAGCTTTTGGCAACCTACAAAGAACAAATTGATTTTCCTTCTGAAATTCTCTGGTGTGTATCTATGTATGTTTGCAATATGATCCTAATTAGTGCCTCTCCTTTTCTAAATCCAGCTTGGGACATATTGGCAAACTCGCTCCATAATGCTTAAAAGTGTCAAAAAAAAAAAAAAAACCCTTTAAGGAATGGATACGATCAAGCAACAGGGCCAAACCGTTACTAACACACACCCTGGTTGCAACTTCTTCTGGGGGGATTGGAATGATACATAAAGTTGTTCCAAGGTCTCGGTGGGTCATTTCTTTTGTTTCTCTACCCCCCACTGCTAACATTGGCAGATTATTTATGGGGGATGATTCCATTTTCTCTGAAAAAAATCTCTTTATTCACTGTCATTTTGTTTCTTGGCTGATTTGTTTCTCCCAAGCACTCAAAGACGCCTCATCCATCTTTAAAAAAAAAAAAAACAACTCTCTTCCTGACAGGTATTCTGTATCTTTTTTCCTTGTAGTGTTATTTTGGCCTGTCTGTAACAGGCCTAAGTTTAACTTTGATCTGGTTTAAAATTATATTTAGGAGTGTTTGTAGTCTTTAAAAAGTCTGATTGCAAATATTTTTTATTCATGTATCTTAAAAATTGTTTTATCCATTTTACATTGCCTCAGGGGCCCTGGTAGGCTGAGAGACCATACATAAATGCTTTAAATAAATAGATAAATTATTAATCAAGAAGATAAAAACAATCCAGCCCTTCTGCGTCTAAAAAGGCCTTGCAAGAAGGCAGCAGCAATTAGTTGGCTTGAAAAATTATCACACTTTGTACACAACGTTTTAGCAAATGCAAATACTGTATGTTTCTGAAAAAGTGTTTACATTCCTACATCAAAAACAATAGATTTCAAAATAAGCAGTTCATGAGTTCATCTGTAAATGATGACTTTATGAGTGGCGCTAGGTGAAAAAATTGATCTGTCTAAAAGTTTATGTGAATCTACCAAATGACAAAGTTAGAGAATAGAGGCATCCATTTGACCACACACATGGCTGATAACCTTGGTTCCAGATTATTCAAAGCCATGCGTCTTAAGATACCTGAATCCCCCCCCCCCAATGTGCCAGGGACTGGTGCCATAGATGCAATCATGGCAGAGAAGTATAATTTCTTTGCCATGGCATAGACCTCCCAGTGGACTCCAGCCTGTGGTTGGTCAGACTCACTTTGAGTCTTCTGCCATCAATATATCATCTCGATCTCAACATTTTAAACTTTTAACCTTACAGATAGCCCCACTTCTTTCCCCAAATCTTAAAGACACATTTCCAATCATTTCTATGGGTCAGGAAAGACGTACAGGACAAAGCAGCTTGATCCTGGGGTTTCTGAGAGTGGGTTGAAACCCCGCTGTCTGCATGGCTCACTCGAAAGGTAGTATGCAATTGTATTTTTATCCTACCTTTTGTGATGCTCATTCTTGCAACACCACTTAGAAACGTAAGCTGATAAAGGAGCAATATAATCATGTTGCAAAATGTTATGACAACTCAAAAGCAACTTTACAATTTAAACAATATTGACCTAAAACGAACAAACCCATTATTAAAATACAGGGGCATGACAGCCAACCAAGCTCCAGATTAGGCTTAAAACTCACATTAAAACAAATTGAACAAATCATACTGAAATAAACTCAAATTATAATTTAGTCACATGAAGGCATACGTCAAGAAATTTGAAAGATGGAGTGGCTCCATTGGGTTTGGCCTCTCTCCTTGAGAAGCCTCCCTTTTCTTTTTCTTCTGATGGGGCATGGATCTGAAGGAAAAACCAGAAGGGACTTTATTTTGCCAAGACACTTGAATCTCCAATTTAGAAATGTTTAATAATGAGAATCAAAAGTTCTGATTAGACAAAGACTTGAGAAATGCAGAAGTGATTACCTGCTCGCCTCCTCCTTCCTTAAGAAAAGCCCAGGCGAGGATTTGATTGGTAATTGCAGCTGAAATGCCACTAGTATCTAAAGCAGGTAAGAGAGGAACAGTAACCTTGAATCTCCTGCCTGTATGTTTTGGGTTTTAATTTCAATTCAGCATTAGGAAGTTCAAGAGGCTCCATGGATTCCTTTCAAATCCTCTCCTTTTCTCTGCCGAGCAGATCTTTTAAGCCGAATAAGATGGAAAAAAATTACTTATAAATCCATATGCGATATTTGAATGCTTCGTTCACATTCCGGGTTACCTCTAAAGACAGCTCTTGACATTGCGCAAAGTTAAGACAGGAAGGCCTGACATCACATTATTTGTTAATATTCCCTGTCAAAAGCCATGGGCTCTTAGTAAGACAAGCTGGGAAGCACAGCAGAAATAGAGTAGCTTGACACCACTTTCACTGGCGTGACTATATTCTACAGAAACCTGGGATCTGTAGTTTGGTGAGGCAGCTAAGCATTTTGACAGACGAGGCGGGCCAAACTACAGTTCCCAGGATTCCACAGGATGAAGCCATGACAGGCAAAGTGGTGTCAGATTGCTTTATTCCTACAGTTGGGAGAGCTGAAAGTCATGTATGTTTTCTCAGTGAGCTTCTCCCTTTTTTTCAGTTTAAACACCTCCATTTACCACATGGAAAGAATTCATTTGTATGAGTTCATAGATGATCACTCAAAGCACTACAGTGACAGGTAGGCAACCTGCCCATCCTCACCCCTGCAGAGGTTCAGAGTCCCAACAAGTCTAACATGTATGAAGTGGTGATCTGCCCATGAGTATAGGAAGTTCCTCCATTTCTAGATCACCATCAGCCTGTCCAGGATAGAACACAATACCTAGAACATTCATGGCAAACCTATGGCACGCGTGCCAGAGAGGACACTCAGAGCCCACTCTGTGGGCACACATTCTGTAGCCCTAGCACAGAGTTTGCCAGAGTTTCTTACCAGAAAGCAAGAGGGAAGTGGCACTTTGCAATAAATAAGTGCGGTCTGGGTTGCAGTTTGGGCACTAGGTCTGTAAAAGGTTCACCATCACTGACCTAGAGTGTGCTCAGCAGCATCAGATACTATTTGGGAAAGAGTCATGGCTGTTGTGGCAAACAGAAGTCCTGAACCACCCCAGACAGGGACAGTCTCAGCATGGTTGTTGAAGTGTCCCAGCTCTAAAGCTGAGGGAACTCTGACCATCCCTGATAGCTCAGGGAGGGAGACTGTCGAGCAATGAGTTGGGCAATACACTAACATAATCTCTAATCTATCCCGGCTACCTGCCTTCAAAAGGACACACTTGAACCCAAACTGCAGGATAAGGCGCATTGTTAGGGGATGGCATCCCAATAGACCAGTGGCTCCCTATCGTTGATCCTCCATTTGTTTTGAGCTTTAGATCTCAGAAGCCCCAGACAACTTGGTGAACAGTTCCACCCCTTTCCACAGAATTAGTAAAGCCTTGCAAAGTGCAATTTCCAAAGAGAATCTATGCAGCCATTAATAGCAAACATAATGGAATGTAAACACAATTAGCTCCAATTCAATTTATATTTAATGACAATTAGGAAAGCTCAATTATTCCAATTAGAGCTTCATTTAATAAAAGACAGAAAGGCTTTCTGTCAGCACTTTATGGGATCCAGGCCCTGAAAGAGCTTTGACAGTTCCATGCTATTTCTTGCTCTTATTTTTGCATGTTTCATTTCTTTTTCTAGTTATAACTGCAGGGTAAGAAGATTTCTGATCTAATTTGTCTTTATTGCAAAAACGGTTTATTTAAAAAATATTGGCACTCTGAACTTATCCACCAGCCCTGAAAGCACTAAAGCCACTGCCCTTATTTTAATATATGCTTTTTGCATTGCATAGAATCTCTGGTTACGTGGACTTCCATAATTTGCCCTGCTCTCCCTTCTAACCATCTACACATTCAGATTCACTAGCTTTATCATTTATCAGGTTTATTGTCAGTTTCCTTTGAGCCAAGGGATATGTGCTATGCTGCAGCCAGGGTTTCATTTTGACTTTAATTTATTCTACTGAAAATATATGATTATGTACTTTTAACATTCTTTTACTTGCCATGCTGTTTTGATGCACAATATATTTATTTCACTATTTGATGTACAGTGGATCCTTGTTATATGCTGGGGTTTGGTTCCAAGATCCCCCGTGTATAACAAAATCCGTGTATGCTCAAGTCCCATTAAGTATAATGACATAGGAAAATGGTGTCCCTAATAAAAAATGGAACATCAAGGTAAATTTATACTTTTTTGGAACATTTTCAAACCGTGTATGCTTAAATCCGTGTATAAAAAATCCATGTATAAGAAGGACCGACTGTATGACTGAGGGAAGATCCTATGGTCATCACAAAATGGAACATAGGGGCTGCACATATGGGTGGCGAAACAAGCTTGTTTTCTGCTGCTCCAGAGAACAGGACCCGGAACAATGGATGCAAGCTACAAGAAAAGAGATTTCACCCCAACATTAGGAGGGACTTCCTGACAGTAAGAGCTGTTCAACAATGGAACACACTCTTTCCTCGGAGTGTAGTGGAGTCTACTTCCTTGGAGGTCTTTAAACAGAGGCTGGATCAGATGGCCATCTCTCAGGGATGCTTTGATTGAGAATTCCTGCATGGCAGAATGGGGTTGGACTGGATGGCCCTTGTGGTCTCTTCCAACTCTATGATTCTATGTAGCAGTAGAGCTCCCCTGGAGCACCGCATTTCAAATGAGTTTATTCTCTTCCTATCAGCTTTGTTCGCAGTCCAGCTTTCACAAGCACACTTAGAAATCGGGAATAATGATTGCCTGGATGATTATGACTTTGGTGTTTAATTATATATCATTATATTTGAGAATCTTACCTCGTTCTATTGTAGCTGCCTTTTCAAGTCAGCCTTCCTCTGATTTCTCAACTCCAGTCTCCACTTTGATTCATGACTGAGCAAAGATACAGAAAATCCTTGACTATTTCTGTCTTCATCACCCACTTCAAAATTATGTAAATCATCTATGGATATTATTTTGTTTTCTTAATATTCTGCTGTAGCCCTGCTTTTGCACTTTCTTCCTTAACTTTCATCAGTAGCCATTCCAATTCTTTGTTATTTTCTGCTAGTGACATGGTGTCATGGCACATCTTAAGTTGTTGATGTTCCTTCCCCTATTTTCACATCTCCTTCCTCTGAGTTTAATCCTGCCTTCCATATGATATGTTCAGTTTATAAATTATACAGAATGGGGAAAAACAGCCTTTTCTGACCCCTTTGCCAGCTGGAAAACATTCAGTATCTCTATATTGCTTTCTTGACTATGGTATCTTGTCCAGAGTATAGGTTATGCAGGAGGACAAATCACAAATCCTTATGTTTTGCACAGACAGAGGCTTTGCAAACCTACAAAGAACAAATTGATTTCCTTCTGAAATTCTCTGGTGTGTATCTATTGTATGTTTGCAATATGATCCTAATTAGTGCCTCTCCCTTTTCTAAATCCAGCTTGGACATATGGCACTACTCGCTCCATAAATGCTAAAAGTGTTATAAAACCTTAAGAATGGAAGATCAATGCAACAGTCCAACCGTTACTACAACACCTGGTGCACTTTCTGGGGGGATTGGAATGTATACTAAGTGTTCCAAGTCTGTGGGTCATTCTTTTGTTTTCAATGCTCATTTGCAGATTTATTTATGGGATGGATTCCATTTCTATGAAAAAATCTTTATTCACATGTCATTTGTTCTTGGTGATTTGTTTCTCCCAAGCACTCAAAGAGCATCATCCACTTTAAAAAAAAAAAAAAAAAAACCTCTTCCTTGAAGGTATCTGTTATCTTTTTCCTTGTAGGTGCTCAATGCACTGCTTCCACTGTCTTTTTATTTTATCCTGATCACATAATATCATACAGCTTCCCACCTTTTGAGTTGAAACCCTCTAATTCCTCATGGAGCTCCTCCATGTTATGCTTTCAGTTATGGTGCCTTTTTGATTTCTGTATTGGCCATCTGGTGATATCTAGGTATACATATTGTCCGTTTGGTTGCCTAGAGAATACCTTTGCAGTGAATAAATTTTGATCTTATAAAATTTGATAAGTCACTTGCCTGCCTTGTTTCTTCATCTTAGGGCAAATTCTATAATTTTTCTTTGTGCTCTGTTTCCTACTGTTGTGTTTCAGTTACCTATGATTATCAACATGTCCTCTTGAATTCTTCTTCTTGGGAGCATAAACTTGGATTATAGTTATATTGATAGAGTTTTCATGAAGTCTTGTTGATATTATTTAGTCAAACTTTTACAGTATCCTATGACTGCTTTTCCTACATGTCACCTCATTTCCTGAATAACTATCTGATTGAAAATGAACCATTACTGTCCACTTCATCCCGCTCCTCACAAATATTGCAATTTTCATAACTTCGGTTTCTTGTTTTACAATGTCTAGCTTCCTCGTGCTTCTTATGTTCTATATCCTTATCAAACGTATTGTCTAACACTGAACTTTCTTTTCACCTTCACACTGCTGAACATCATTTTGGCTTGAATCCAGACACATCATTAGACACATTGCTACTTGTACTTTTCCTTTGCTCTTTCCCAGTAGCTGGCTAAGCATCTTCAAACCTGGGAGTCTCATCTTCCAGGACTATCTCTTGTTTCATTTGGATTGGATTGTCATTATAGGGTTTCCAAGGTAAAAGGCATTCAGGAGTGGTTTACCATTACTGTCTTCTGTGCGATACTAACAAGAGTTAGCTAAGTCTATCTGAAATTGTCTCTGACAAAGTTTCTGCCAGTGTCACTCCCTGCTTCTGCTCCTGCCCAATAATTTTTTGGCACATTAATTCTGGCTTCTCAGCAACAGCCTGACTTGGGAGGCACTAACCATAGCAATGCTGCTGACTGCATAGTCTCTTAAGGTTCCTCATGTAAACATGCAATCCTATCAACACAGAAAGCTGGGGCCAAGGTGAGGTTCATTGTGCAACATCAAAAAGGGGGGGGGGACACATGCACACTAAAAGGATTCTACCCTTCAGTCTTAAGGTTGTAGCATTAGAGGTTTCAGAACATTAAGTTTTGGGGTGATATAAATAGCCTAAAGCCTTGATGGCGAACCTATGGCATGCGTGCCAGAGCTGGCATGTGATACCAGTTCCCCCAGGACGCGGTGGAGGAGGAGGAAAAAGAGTCGTGCACCTCTTCCTCCTCTGTCCTGACCCTCCCTGGCCTCCAGTTGCCTCTCCAGAGGCAGCTGAAGGCCAGGAAAGGTGCAGAGGGAGGAGGAGGAAGAGGTGTGCACCTGTTCCTCTTCTTCCCCCTCTGCCTGCCACGGGGCCTTAAGCTGTCTTTGGAGAGGCAGCTGAAGCCCCAGGAGGGCGGGGGGAAGAGGTCCTGCCCCAGAAGTCCTGCCCTCGAAGGCCAGAAGTCCTGCCCCCAGCACCAGGTAAGACCCAATGCTGGAAGACCTTTTACTACCCTAAAAGGTTCGCCATCATTGCCCTAAAGGCACCAAACCCAGTCTGGAAGCTAAGCAAGGTAAGCCCTGGCTAGTACTTGGGTGGAAGACTGCCAATGAATATTAGGTGCTGTAGACTAAATTTCAGAGGAAAGAACTGGCAAAGCCACTTTTCAGTATACGTTGTTTAAGAAAACTATGAAATTTATGGGGTTGCCATAAGCTGACAGGTGACTTGAAGGCACACACGCACACGCACACGCACAGAGAGAGATATTAAAGCATAGGTGGCTGTCCCTCCAGACATTGCTGAACGATAACTTCCATAACCTGTCCTCTTGATCCACTTCCTACTCGTCTTTTAATTTCTGTAGCTCCCTCTTTTTCTGCCCTCGCTTCTCCATATCTTCAATCTCTCTCTCTCTATAGGCTCCTTCCCTTCGGACTTCAAACATGCTCTCATTTCCCCAATTCTGAAAAAACCTTCTCTCGACTCCTCCTCTTTGTCTAGCTATCGTCTGATTTCTCTTCTTCCCTTTCTTTCTAAGGTTTTGGAACGGGTTGTTTATTCTCGCTGTCTTGAGTTTCTTGAAGCCAACTCCATTCTTGATCCCTTTCAGTCTGGTTTCCGCCCAAGGCATTCCACAGAGACAGCTCTCACTAAGATCTCAAATGACCTTTTATGGGCCAAGGCTAATGGCCTTTACTCTGTTCTCATCCTTCTTGATTTGTCTGCAGCCTTTGACACCGTTGATCACTGTCTCCTAGTTGACATACTCTCTGACCTTGGGTTCTCAGACTCTGTTCTCGACTGGTTTAGATCTTATTTGTCTGGCAGATCTTTTGCAGTGGTTGCAGGTGGACAGACTTCATCCTCTGTTCCCTTATCTGTGGGTGTTCCTCAGGGCTCTGTTCTGGGTCCCCTTCTGTTTTCTCTCTACACACTGTCCTTAGGTAAACTCATTAGTTCTTTTGGTTTTTCCTACCATCTGTACGCTGATGACACCCAGTTGTATCTTTCCACCCCTGATCTTTCTCCAAGGCTTGAACAGCAAGTTTCATCATGTCTCACAGCTGTCTCGCAGTGGATGCGCCATCGGCGTTTGAAGCTCAACATGTCCAAGACGGAGCTCCTTGTCTTTCCTCCTAAGCACACCCTTCAACACTCCTTTTTTGTCTCTGTGGACAACACTTCTATTCAACCAGTCCAGCAAGCCCGCAGTCTTGGTTTTATCTTTGATTCTTCTCTGTCGTGTATCCCTCAGATCCAGACCACAGCCAAGGCTTGTAGATTCTTTTTATACAACATTGCCAAAATCTGACCATATCTCTCTGCCTCTACTGCCAAGATCCTGGTCCATGCCCTAGTGGTCTCACGACTCGATTACTGTAACGTCCTCCTGGCTGGGCTTCCTCTTTCTCACCTCCGTCCTTTAATTTCTGTCCAGCATTCAGCTGCACGCATTATCACTTCCACCCACCACTCTGACCACATGTCTCCTGTGTTGGCATCCCTTCACTGGCTCCCCCTCCCTTTTCGTATTCAGTATAAGCTTCTGCTGTCCATGTTTAAAGCCCTCCATGGGCTGGCCCCTCCTTACTTATCAGATCTTCTTTCTCCTCACCTTCCCACTAGGGCCCTCCATTCTGGTAGTCAAGGTCTGCTGTCCCAGCCCAGGATTTCCTCTGCCCCATCTTGGATTCGCCCCTTTTCACTTGCTGCCCCTCACTCCTGGAACCTTCTTCCCCCAAAAGCAAGAGCCATCACTTCTTTAACCAGCTTCAAAATGGAGTTGAAGACCATCCTGTTCAGAGAAGCGTTCCCAGGCATAATTGTCACTTGCTTTTTCTTGTTCTTTTGTTGTCTGTTTTATTGAATCATTTCCTGTATTGCTATGTATTTTATATGTATTATCCTACTAGAGAGGCCCCTTCCCCACCACCACTCCCTTCTCCTTTTGTGTCGTGTCTTTTTAGATTGTAAGTCTGAGGGCAGGGAACTGTCCAATTAAAAAGATTGTATGTACAGCGCTGTGTAAATTTACAGCGCTTTATAAATAAAGGTTAATAATAATAATAATAATAATAATAATAATTCCTCACCACTGACTGTGCTGTCTAGGACTGCTAAAAGGTGCAATCCAACAACATCTGCACTGCAGAATTTTCATCCCATGCCTTCAACAAATTACTAAAAATGAAAAACAAAAATAATCTCCAATTACAATAAACTTTATAGTACTGGACCAGAATTCAGATGTAATGTCTTTACAACTCTGTGACACAAAATGAATGAGCCTTTGGTATCCACTTGGATTTGGTGCCAGGACCCCTGTGGATACCAAAATCCTTGGGTGCTCAAGCTTCATTAAAAACAATGGCATAGCAAAACGGTATCCCTTATATAATGGCAAAATCAAGGTTTGCCTTTTGGAGTTGTATTTTTAAAATTATTTCCAATCCATGGATGGTTGAATCAGTGGATACAGAAAGCCAACTGTACTGTATGTAGTGAGGAAGCTTCCTCTCATGAATCTTTTGAAATGGAGAATGAACACCTAGTAAAAAATAATAAAAATGTCCTGAGTGTGTAATGGTTAAAATGCTTGACTGGGTTTCAAATCTCCATGACATGAAGTTCACTAAGTGTCCTTGGGGCAGTCGCTCCCCACCTCCAAAATAAGATCCCTTAGAAGCATGCCTGGTTGCAATAAGAGACAGCTTTCTCAACGATTGCTCGGAGGTTGTGAAAGTCACTTTCAAGGAAGAATGAACTTATCTTTCCAGCAGTACAGAAAAATGGATTTATTCAATCAGGCTTTTGTCAATTAACTGTTAGCTAAGGAGGAAGCTTTTAAAGGCTGTGAGGTGTATTAGGTTTTTTTATTACTGTGCTTTTAAATGGGTTTTAATTCCATCATGATTTAACGCTATAATCTGTTTAATTGTCTTTTAATATGATAAGATTGTGAAATGTAATGATGATGATGATTATAACTTTTTATCTGTACTTTCATAGCTGATCTTGTTCTGAGTGGTTTTGCCTCCCACTTTTAGAAGAAAGACAAGACGGAAATCAAACACACAAGTGAATAAAACAATCTCACAGGGGTGCTGAGAATAAATGGCGGTGGTCCCAGGAAAGAAGGGAGGAAGGAAGGAAGGAGAAATACAATGTCATTTGTTATCACCATCTAGTTAAAAGAAGAAGAAGAAATGTGAGTTATTTGTGTGGGTGTGTAAGTATAAAATGTTCACTAGTATTTTCTCCATCTTCAAGATAGATAGGATGTTTCATCAAATTAGGATATGAAAACCATGTTGATTCTCTTGTTCTTCTCAGAATTCTACTGACATTCCCATTCTGTTCCAGTTTTGCATTGATTTTTGAGACTCATTTCCCTTCAAGAATGTTTTTGTGTAGTTAAATCATTTCTACAAATTTTTCTAACGTACAATTTTTTTTTACTCGACATTTTTCGACACATTTTTCAATTGACATTTTTCAATTGGCTTGTGAACATTTTTCAAGTGCTCACGTTTTCTGCTGTGCATCTTCAGAAATGTATACATTGCTTAGGGAGCAGCATAGAAATCTGGGTATTCTTAGCCTGGGGAAGAAGATTATTATTATTATTATTATACTTTATTTATATACCGCTGTATATTGTGGGAGACTAGACCCCAAGTCAGACTGAGGAATTGGATGATGCCTTTCTAGTACAGACAACCACACACTCAAAAAGGAGAAATGTAGTAGTGATGGGCAACTTCAACTATCCTGATATTTGCTGGAAGTCAAACTCAACCAAATCTTCAAGGTCTAGCAAATTCCTCACTTGCCTGGAAGACTATTTCATGGTCCAAAAGAGGCAACAAGGGGATCAGCTAATTTGGATCTGATCTTAACCAACAGGGATGACTTGGTTAATGGAGTGCAAGTGGTGGGAGCCTTAGGTGTTAGTGATTATGTTCTCCTGGAGTTTGTTATACAATGGAAAGGAGAAGCCAAGTATAGTCAGACACGCCTTCTAGATTTTAGGAGAGCGGATTTTAGTAAACTTAGAGAAATACTGGGGGTGATCCCATGGTCAGGAATACTGAAAGAGAAGGGAGTTCAGGATGGATGGGAGTTTCTCAAAAGAGAGATACTGAAGGCACAATTTCAAACAGTTCCAGTGAGAAAGAAAAACGGGAAGTGTCTCAAGAAACCAGGATGGATGACTAAGGAACTTTCAACGGAGCTAAGTTTTAAACGGAACATGTATAAGCAATGGAAAAATGGGGAAATCACCAAAGAGGAATTCAAACAAATAGCGAGCCAGTGTAGGGGTAAAGTCAGAAAAGCCAAGGCATAGAATGAACTCAGGCTTGCTAGAAAGGTTAAGAACAACAAAAAGGACTTTTTTAGATATGTCCACAGCAAAAGGAAGAAGAAGGAAATGGTAGGGCCACAGCGTGGAGAAGATGGCAAAATCTTCTCCATGCAGTGATGAAGACAGAGAAAAGGCAGAATTACTCAACACCTTCTTTGCCTCAGTCTTCTCAGAAAAGGCAAAGGGTGCTCAACCTGAGGATAATGGAGCTGAGGACAGATTAGAGGAATTTCAGCACAGAATAACTAAAGAGATAGTAGAGGAATACTTTGTTAATTTAGATGAATTTAAGTCTCCAGGACCAGATGAACTACATCCAAGGGTACTAAAAGAACTGGCAAATGTAATATTGAAGCCATTGGCAATCATATTTGAAAACTCCTGGAAAACAGGAGAGATCCCAGCAGACTGGAGGAGGGCAAACGTTGTTCCCATCTTCAAAAAGGGGAAAAAAGAGGATCCCAACAATTATCGTCCAGTTAGTCTGACATCAATCCCAGGAAAGATTCTGGAGCAGATCATTAAACAGAGGGTCTGTGAACATCTAGAAGTCAATGCCATAATCACAAAAAGTCAACATGGGTTTCAGAGAAACAAGTCATGCCAGACAAATCTGATCTCTTTCTTTGATAAAATTACCAGCTTGGTAGATGAAGGGAATGCTGTGGATATAGTATATCTTGATTTCAGTAAGGCCTTTGACAAGGTTTCCCATGACATTCTTGCAAACAAGCTTGTAAAATGTGGACTAGACAAGGTAACTGTTACATGGATTTGTAACTGGTTGACCGGCCGAACCCAAAGGGTGCTCAACAATGGCTCCTTTTCATCTTGGAGAGAAGTGACCAGTGGGGTCCCACAGGGCTCTGTCCTGGGCCCAGTGCTATTCAACATCTTTATCAATGACTTGGAGGAAAAAATTGGGGGAATACTTATCAAATTTGCAGATGACACCAAATTAGGAGGAGTAGCTAATACTCCAGAGGACAGGATCAAGATTCAAAATGACCTGAACAGACTAGAAAACTGGGCCAAAGCTAACAAAATGAAATTCAACACGGAGAAATGTAAGGTACTGCACTTAGGGCGGAAAAATGAAAAGCACAGATAGAGGATGGGGGACACCTGGCTGAATGAAACTACGTGTGAAAGGGATCTAGGAGTCCAAGTAGACCACAAGTTGAACATGAGTCAACAGTGTGATGTGGCAGCTAACAAGGCCAATGCGATTTTAGGCTGCATCAATAGAAGTATAGTGTCTAGATCCAGGGAAGTAATAGTGCCACTCTATTCTGCTTTGGTCAGGCCCCACCTGGAATACTGTGTCCAGTTCTGGGCACCACAATTAAAAAAGGACATTGAAAAACTAGAGCGTGTCCAAAGGAGAGCGACTAAAATGGTGAAAGGTCTGGAAACCATGCCCTATGAGGAACGACTTAGGGAGCTGGGGGTGTTTAGCCTGGAGAAGAGAAGGTTAAGAGGTGATATGATAGCCCTGTTTAAATATTTGAAGGGATGTCATATTGAGGAGGGAGCAAGCTTGTTTTCTGCTGCTCCAGAGAACAGGACTCGGACCAATGGATGCAAGCTGCAGGAAAAGAGATTCCACCTCAACATTAGGAGGAACTTCCTGACAGTAAGGGCTGTTTGACAGTGGAACACACTCCCTCGGAGTGTAGTGGAGTCTCCTTCCCTGGAGGTCTTCAAACAGGTGCTGGATGGCCATCTGTTGGGGATGCTTTGATTGTGATTTCCTGCATGGCAGGGGGTTGGACTGGATGTCCCTTGTGGTCTCTTCCAACTCTACGATTCTATGATTCTATGAAAATCTAGAAGATGCCAGGCACAGATGCTGGCGAAACGTCAGGAAGAAAATCTTCTAGAAGATGCCAGGCACAGATGCTGGCGAAAGGTCACGAAGAAAATCTTCTAGAAGATACCAGCCACAGATGGTGGCGAAAGGTCAGGAAGAAATCTTCTAGAAGATGCCAGCCACAGATGCTGGCGAAAGGTCAGGAAGAAAATCTTCTAAAAGATGCCAGGCACAGATGCTGGCGAAACATCAGGAAGAAAATCTTGTAGAAGATGCCAGGCACAGATGCTGGCGAAAGGTCAGGAAGAAAATCTTCTAGAAGATGCCAGCCACAGATGCTGGCGAAAGGTCACAAAGAAAATCTTCTAGAAGATACCAGCCACAGATGCTGGCGAAACGTCAGGAAGAAATCTTCTAGAAGATGCCAGCCACAGATGCTGGCGAAGCATTTCTAGAAGATTTTTCTTCTGACCTTTCGCCAGCATCTGTGGCGGCATCTTCTAGAAGAATTTTCTTCCTGACCTTTCGCCAGCATCTGTGCTGGCATCTTCTAGAAGATTTTCTTCTTCCTTTCGCCAGCACTGTGGCTGGCCATCTTCTAGAAGATTTTCTTCCTGACCTTCGCCAGCATCTGTGCTGGCATCTCTAGAAGATTTTCTTTCTGACCTTTCGCCAGCATCCTGTGGCATGGCATCTTCTACAAGAGTTTCTTCCTGATGTTTCGCCAGCATGCTGTGCCTGGCATCTTTTAGAAGATTTTTCTTCTGACATCTCGGCCAGCAGCTGTGGCTTGCATCTTCTAGAAGATTTTCTTCCTTGTTTCGCCAGCATCTGTGCCGGCATCTTTTAGAAGATTTTCTTCCTGACCTTCGCCAGCATCTGTGGCCGGCATCTTCTAGAAGATTTTCTTCCTGACCTTTCGCCAGCATCTGTGCCTGGCATCTTCTACAAGATTTTCTTCCTGAGGTTTCGCCAGCATCTGTGGCTGGCATCTTCTAGAAGATTTCTTCCTGACCTTTCGCCACCATCTGTGGCTGGTATCTTCTATAAGATTCTTTGTGACCTTTCGCCAGCATCTGGCCTGGCATCTTCTAGAAGATTTTCTCCTGACTTTCGCAGCATCTGTGGCTGGCATCTTCTAGAAGATTTTTTCTTTTGACTTTCGCCAGCATCTGTGGCTGGCATCTTCTAGAAGAGTTATTCTTCCTGACATTTCGCCGCATCTGTGCCGGGCATCTTCTACAAATTTCTTCCTGATTTTTCGGCCAGCATCGGTGCCTGCATCTCTAGAAGATTTTCTTTGGACCTTTCGCCAGCATCTGTGGCTGGTATCTTCTAGAAGATTTTCTTTGTGACCTTTTCGCCAGCATCTGTGCTGGCACTTCTAGAAGATTTTCTTCCGTGACGTGCCGCCGCATCTGTGCCTGGCATCTTCTTACAAGATTTTCTTCCTGTATTTTCGCCCAGCATCTGTGCCTGGCATCTTTTAGAAGATTTTTCTCCTGAACTTTTCGCCACATCTGTGGCTGGTATCTTCGAGAAGATTTTTTGTGACCGTTGCCAGCATCTGTGCCTGGCATCTTCTAGAAGATTTTCTTCCTGACCTTTTCCGCGCTCTGTGGCTGGCATCTTCTAGAAGATTTTCTTCCTGACCTTGCGCCAGCATCTGTGGCTGGCATCTCTAGAAGATTTTCTCCTGACCTTTCGCCAGCATCTGTGGCTGGTATCTTCAGAAAGATTCCTTCCTGACCTTTCGCCAGCATCTGTGGCTGGCATCTTCTAGAAGATTTTTCTTCCTGACCTTTCGCCAGCATCTGTGGCTGGTATCTTCTAGAAGATTTCTTCCGGACCTTTCGCCACATCTGTGGCTGGTAGTCTTCTAGAAGATTTCTTCCGAACCTTTCGCCAGCATCTGTGGCTGGCATCTTCTAGAAGATTTTCTTCCTGACCTTTCGCCAGCATCTGTGGCTGGTATCTTTCAGAAGATTTTCTTCCTTACTTTCGCCACCATCTTTGGCTGGGTATCTTCTAGAAGATTGTCTTTGTGACCTTTCGCAGAGCATCTGTGCCTGGCAGCTTCTAGAAGATTTTCTTCCTGACCTTTCACCAGCATCTGTGGCTGGCATCTCTAGAAGCATTTCTTCCTCCTTTCCGCCACCATCTGTGGCTGGTATCTTCTAGAAGATTCTTCCGGACCTTTTCGCCACCATCTTTGGCTGGTATCTTCTAAAGATTTCTTTGTGACCTTTCGCCAGCATCTGTGCCTGGCATCTTCTAGAAGAGTTTCTTCCTGACCTTTCGCCAGCATTGTGCCTGGCATCTTCTAGAAGATTTTCTTCCTGCCCTTTCGCCAGCATCTGTGCTGGCAGCTTCTAGAAGATTTCCTTCCTGACGTTTCGCCAGCACTGTGCCTGCATCTTCTACAAGTTTTTTCCTGATGTTTCGCCAGCATCTGTGCCTGCATCTTTAGAAGATTTTCTTCCTGATCTTTCCCAGCATCTGTGGCTGGCATCTTCTAGAAGATTTCTTCCTGACGTTCGCCACATCTGTGGCTGGTATCTTCTAGAAGATTTTCCTTGGGACTTTCGCCAGCATCCTGTGCCTGGCATCTTCTGAAGATTTTCTTCCTGACCTTTCGCCAGCATCTGTGCCTGGCATCTTCTCAAGATTTTCTCCTGATGTTTCGCAGCATCTGGTGGCCTGGCACTTTTAGAAGATTCTTCCTGACGCTTTCGCCAGCATCTGTGGCTGGGGCATCTTCTAGAAGAGGTCTTCCTGACTTTCGCCACCATCTGTGGCTGGTATCTTCTAGAAGATTTTCTCCTGACGTTTCGCCAGCATCCTGTGCCGGGCATCTTCGAGAGTTGTCATAGAATCATAGAATCGTAGAGTTGGAAGAGACCACAAGGGACATCCAGTCCCAACCCCCGCCATGCAGGAAATCACAATCAAAGCATCCCAACAGATGGCCTCCAGCACCTGTTTGAAGACCTCCAGGGAAGGAGACGCACTACACTCCGAGGGAGTGTGTTCCACTGTCAAACAGCCCTTACGGTCAGGAAGTTCCTCCTAATGTTGAGGTGGAATCTCTTTTCCTGCAGCTTGCATCCATGGTCCGAGTCCTGTCTCTGGAGCAGCAGAACAAGCTTGCTCCCTCCTCAATATGACATCCCTTCAAATTTTAACAGGGCTATCATAAATCCCTCTTACCTCTCTTCTCCAGGCTAAACACCCCCAGCTCCTAAGTCGTTCCCATAGGGCATGGGTTTCCAGACCTTTCACCATGTTAGTCCTCTCCTTTGGACACGCTCAGTTTTGTCAATGTCCTTTTTTAATGGTGTGCCCAGAACTGGACACAGTATTCAGTGGGGCCTGACCAAAGCAGATAGAGTGGCACTATACGTCCTGGATCTAGACACTATACTTCTTGATGCAGCCTAAAATCGCATTGGCTTGTTAGCTGCCAATCACATGTGACTCATGTTCAACTTGTGTCTACTTGGACTCCTAGATCCCTTCACACGTAGTTTCATTCAGCCAGGTTTTCCCACCTATATCTGTGCTTTCATTTTTCCGCCCTAAGTGCAGTACCTTACATTCTCCGTGTTGAATTCAGTTTTGTTAGCTTTGGCCCATTTTCCGATCTGTTCAGGTCTTTTGAATCTTGATCCGGTCCCTCTGGAGTTATGAGCTACTCCTCCTAATTTTGTCATCTGCAAATTTGATAAGTATCCCCCAATTTTTTCCTCCAAGTCATTGATAAAGATGTGGAATAGC
Source organism: Sceloporus undulatus (assembly GCF_019175285.1). NCBI lineage: Eukaryota > Metazoa > Chordata > Lepidosauria > Squamata > Phrynosomatidae > Sceloporus > Sceloporus undulatus. Next base: position 35,242,956 of record NC_056529.1, on the reverse strand, counting down.
ACTGGGCCCAGGACAGAGCCCTGTGGGACCCCACGGGTTCACTTCTCTCCAAGATGAAAAGGAGCATTGTTGAGCACCCTTTGGGTTCGGCCGGTCAACCAGTTACAAATCCATGTAACAGTTACCCTTGTCTAGTCCACATTTTACAAGCTTTTTTTGCAAGAATGTCATGGGAAAACCTTGTCAAAGCCTTACGGAAATCAAGATAACTATACCACAGCATTCCCTTCATCTACCAAGCTGGTAATTTATCAAAGAAAGAGATCAGATTTGTCTGGCATGACTTGTTTCTCTGAACCCATTTGACTTTTTGTGATTATGGCATGACTTCTAGATGTTCACAGACTCTCTTTTTTAATGACTGCTCCAAATCTTTCCTGGGATTGATGTCAGACTAATCTGGACATAATTGGTTGGGATCCTCTTTTTTCCCCTTTTGAAGATGGGAACAACGTTGCCCTCCTCCAGTCTGCTGGGATCTCTCCTGTTTTCAGGAGTTTTCAAATATGATGCCTGGCTTCATATTACATTTGCCAGTTCTTTTAGTACCCTGGAGGTAGTTCAATCGGGCCTGGAGACTAAATCAATCTAAATTAACAAAGTATTCCTCTACTATCTCTTTAGTTTATCCTGTGCTGAATTCCTCTATCTGTCCTCAGCTCCATTATCCTCAGGTTGAGCACCACTTTGCCTTTTCTGAGAAGACTGAGGCAAAGAAGGTGTTGAGTAATTCTGCCTTTTCTCTGTCTTCATCACTGCATGGAAAGATTTTGCCATCTCCTCCACGCTGTGGCGCACCATTCCTTCTTCTTCCTTTTGCTGCGGACAATCGAAAAAGTCCTTTTGTTGTTCTTAACCTTTCTAGCAAGCTGAGTTCATTCTATGCCTTCGCTTCTGACTTTTACCCCTACCTGGCTCGCTATTTGTTTGAATCCTCTTTGGTGATTTCCCCATTTTTCCATTGCTTATACATGTTCCGTTAAAACTTAGCTCCGTTGAAAGTTCCTTAGTCATCCATCCTGTTTCTTGAGACACTTCCCGTTTTCTTTCTCACTGAACTGTTTGAAATTGTGCCTTCAGTATCTCTCTTTTGAGAACTCCCATCCATCCTAACTCCGGCCTTCTCTTTCAGTATTCCTGACCATGGGTCACCCCAGTAATTTCTCTAAGTTTACTAAAATCCGCTCTCCTAAAATCTAGAAGGCGTGTCTGACTATACTTGGCTTCTCCTTTCCATTTATAACAAACTCCAGGAGAACATAACACAACACCTAAGGCTCCCACCACTTGCACTCCATTAACCAAGTCATCCCTGTTGGTTAAGATCAGATGCCAATTAGCTGATCCCCTTGTTGCCTCTTTGGACCGGAAATAGTCTCCAGCAAGTGAGGAATTTGCTACCTGAAGATTGGTTGGTTTTGACTCCAGCAAATATCGGATAGTTGAAGTTGCCCATCACTACTACATTTCTCTTTGGAGTGTGTGGTTTGCTGTACTAGAAAGGCATCATCCAATCCTCATCGTACTTGGGGTCTAGTCCTCCCACAATAGACACGGTATATAAAAAAGTATAAAATAATAATAATAATAATCTTCTTCCCCAGGCTAAGAATACCCAGATTCTAGGCTGCTCCCTAAGCAATGTATACATTTCGAATGAGGAGCCCAGCAGAACGTCACTTGAAATTTGTCACAAGCCAATTGAAAAATGTCAATTGAAAAATGTGTCGAAAAATGTCGAGTAAAAAAAAATTGTACGTAGAAAAATTTGTAGAAATGATTTAACTACACAAAACATTCTTGAGGGAAATGAGTCTCAAAAATCAATGCAAACTGGAACAGAAGGGAATGTCAGAGAATTCTGAGAAGAACAAGAGAACAACATGGTTTTCATATCCTAATTTGATGAAACATCCTATCTATCTTGAAGATGGAGAAAATACTAGTGAACATTTTATACTTACACACCCACACAAATAACTCACATTTCTTCTTCTTCTCTTTTAACTAGATGGTGAAACAAATGACATTGTATTCTCTCCTCCTTCCTTCCTCCTCCCGTCTTTCCTGGGACCACCGCCATTTATTCTCAGCACCCCTGTGAGAGGGTTTTATTCACTTGTGTGTTTGATTTCCGTCTTGTCTGTCTCTAAAAGTGGGAGGCAAAACCACTCAGAACAAGATCAGCTATGAAAGTACAGATAAAAAGTTATAATCATCTCATCATTACATTTCACAATCTTATCATATAAAAGACAATTAACAGATTATAGCGTAAATCATGATGGAATTAAAACCCATTTAAAAGCACAGTAATAAAAAAACCTAATACACACTCACAGCCTTTAAAAGCTTCCTCCTTAGCTAACCAGTTAATTGACAAAGCCTGATTGAATAAATCCATTTTCTGTACTGCTGGAAAGATAAGTTCATTCTTCCTTGAAAGTGACTTTCACAACCTCCGAGCAATCGTTGAGAAAGCTGTCTCTTATTGCAACCAGCATGCTTGCTAAGGGATCTTTTTTTGGAGGTGGGGAGCGACTGCCCCAAGGACACTTAGTGAACTTCATGTCATGGAGATTTGAAACCCGTCAGCATTTAACCATACACACTCAGGACATTTTTATTATTTTTTACTAGGTGTTCATTCTCCATTTCAAAGATTCATGAGAGGAAGCTTCCCACACATACAGTACAGTTGCTTTCTGTATCCACTGATTCAACCATCATGGATTGGAAATAATTTTAAAAATACAACTCCAAAAGGCAAACCTTGATTTTGCCATTATTATAAGGGATACCGTTTTGCTATGCAATGTTTTTTAATGAAAGCTTGAGCACCCAGGATTTTGGTATCCACAGGGGTCCGGGCACCAAATCCAAGTGGATACCAAAGGCTCATTCATTTGTGTCACAGAGTTGTAAAGACATTACATCTGAATTTCTGGTCCAGTACTATAAAGTTTATTGGTAATTGGAGATTATTTTTGTTTTTCATTTTTATAATTTGTTGAAGGCATGGGAATGAAAATTCTGCAGTGCAGATGTTGTTGTTATTGCACCTTTTATCAGTCCTAGACAGCACAGTCAGTGGTGAGGATTATTATTATTTATTATTATTAAACCTTTATTTATAAGCGCTGTAAATTTACACAGCGCTGTACATACAATTTTTTAATTGGACAGTTCCTGCCCCGAACTTACAATCTAAAAAGACACGACACAAAAGGAGAAGGGAGTGGTGGTGGGGGAAGGGGCCTCTTAGTAGGATAATACATATAAAATACATAGCAATACAGGAAATGAATTCAATAAAAGCAACACAAGAACAATAAAAAGCAAGTGACATTATGCCTGGGAACGCTTCTCTGAACAGGATGGTCTTTCAACTCCATTTTGAAGCTGGTTAAAGAAGTGATGGCTCTTGCTTTGGGGGAAAAGGTTCCAGAGTGAGGGGCAGCAAGTGAAAAGGGGCGAATCCAAGATGGGGCAGAGGAAATCCTGGCTGGACAGCAACCTTGACTACCAGAATGGAGGGCCCTAGTGGGAAGGTGAGGAGAAAGAAGATCTGATAATAAAGGAGGGGCCAGCCCTGGAGGGCTTAAACAGGACAAGCAGAAGTATACTGGATACGAAAAGGGAGGGGAGCCAGTGAAGGGATGCCAACACAGGAGAGATATGGTCCAGAGTGTGGGTGGAAGTGAATGCGTGCAGCTGAATGCGGGACAGAAATTAAAGGACGAGGTTGAGAAAGAGGAAGCCCAGCCAGGAGGACGTTACAGTAATCGAGTCGTGAGACCACTAGGGCATGGACCAGGATCTGGCAGTAGAGGCAGAGAGATATGGGTCAGATTTTGGCAATGTTGTATAAAAAAGAATCTACAAGCCTTGGCTGTGGTCTGGATCTGAGGGATACACGACAGAGAAAATCAAGATAAAACCAAGACTGCGGGCTTGCTGGACTGGTTGAATAGAAGTGTTGTCCACAGAGACAAAAAAGGAGTGTGAAGGGTGTGCTTAGGAGAAAGACAAGGAGCTCCGTCTTGGACATGTTGAGCTTCAACGCCGATTGCGCATCCACTGCGAGACAGCTGTGAGACATGATGAAACTTGCTGTTCAAGCCTTGGAGAAAGATCAGGGGTGGAAAGATACAACTGGGTGTCATCAGCGAACAATGTAGGAAAAACCAAAAGAACTAATGAGTTTTACCTAGGACAGTGTGTAGAAGAAAACAGAAGGGGACCCAGAACAGAGCCCTGAGGAACACCCACAGATAAGGAACAGAGGATGAAGTCTGTCCACCTGCAACCATGCAAAGATCTGCCAGACAAATAAGATCTAAACCAGTCGAGAACGAGTCTGAGAACCCAGGTCGAGAGTATGTCAACGA